>NC_051391.1:51972171-51977171 GCF_015228065.2 Penaeus monodon
ATATATGAATGGAGAAAAATCTTCGAAAGTGAATATCTAAATATGTGAAGTTATTAATAATGGATAATTACAGACGAGGTTTTTGTTCGCCAAATTCTGCTGTTTATATGCGGTATACACACATTACCATGCAGCGTGTTTATACGCTTATCCGTTGCATAAAATATATATTCTTTGTAAACAGAGAAACAAATAAGCTTCTGACCAAGCTTTCACTTTCATGTTAGTTTGCTTCTATCAATTAGATACGTAGCATCTGTGGCCTTGGAAAATCTCAAACTCAGAAGAATTCACCTTGGAAACCAAACATGTTTGTGACTAAAGCTGACACCGTCGGGAAGGTTACCACTTGGCTATCATTAACTCGTTGTTATCACCCACACTTCGGGTACAAAGGTACTCATAAAACTCACATGCTTGTTCAGAGTATTCCCACAAAATTACACACTATAGAAACAAAGATGGGTCCTTATTGGCAAATAATACGTCCTTTTTTTATATATTTTTTCTAGCTTATTCCTTTTCTTCTTCATTAGACCATCTATTCTTTTCAGCGACAATGCGCCTTAACATGGCCTTCCTCACTCCCCCATCCTACGGCACAGAACACCGTTTACGAACCCAGCGTGCTCATCTTCCTTCCACACCCAAACATTACCATGTATAGCAATATACATTACACGCGACTGACCACCACACGCCCTTGAGAAGACTTTGCGGGGATGATTTCTTTGCATATGATGATGTAAACGTCATATAAGTGTTTATCTTTAGCTGCTGCAATGTGAATACAGTGGCGATAGATATGGTGCGTGTGTTAGCGTGACAGCGATGATGTAAAGACAGGACTGGATAAGATATGAGTTGTTCTCGTGAGGCCGCGTGATAACAGGTGACAGAGCGAGACCCGTGTCAGGTTTCGCGGAGACTGAGTCACAAGTAGAAGATAGCATTGTGTTTATGAACGACTGGGATTTCTGAGCGAAGTGTTGAAAGTGTGATAGCAAATTAGATTTTCTTTGGTGTTACATTGCTACGATCTTTATTCATATAAAAAAATGATTATACTTAGTCATCGTTCATTCGTCATCATTTTCATTAATTTCATTTTATTTTTATTTTTTCTAAATAATGAAAACGATAAAAATAAGAATAACGATGTGATTATTTATAGTATTAGTGATTAGGATTATTACATGGTAGTATCATCATCGTCATTATTAATGAAAACTATCACCAAATCTATCACAACGATCGTGTACGATTAACGAAAATCAAAATTTTGATTAAAGAAATAACCCCGATAATCATAAAACGCAAAGGTAAGCAAAATCCATCATAAGTAACTTGAACACACGTTCGAAAAACTGTCCCGAATGGCCAACTGAACCCGTTTCTGGCGCCTTGACCCACAATCACAAAAAAGAAGGAAAATCATTACTAACTGCACTATCCATCCTATTCATTGCTGTCTCGCTCACCCATTCGTGAAAAATGGCAGTATCTTTTTTATGTTTATATCTTATGATGATGCGATTATGTGACTGTCTGCTTTTTATTCCTTTTTGCAATATAAAAGAGGAGGAGGGAATGAAGAAATGTAGATTAAGAGAGTTGCGGAGTTGAGATAAAAGAACAGGAGAGAAAGAAAGAAAAAAGAAAAAAAAGGAAAAAATAAGCAGTGACTCAAATCTTTGATGATGGTTGGCCAAGCGAAGACGCTGCCAGATGCACGAAGTTCAGAAAACCGGACGTATGCTCTCGTCTTACGATGCAACTCGGCCGCCATCTGACACCAGAGAAGTTTCTCGTTATTTGTCAACTTCAGCTGTCAAGTTCGCGATTTGAAAAGCAGGTTAGTCTCTCTCTCTCTCTCTCTCTCTCTCTCTCTCTCTCTCTCTCTCTCTCTCTCTCTCTCTCTCTCTCTCTCTCTCTCTCTCTCTCTCTCTCTCTCTCTAGTGTGGGTGAGTCACACTGCTTCGAACCGCCCGAATCAACCCTTGTTCGGAGCATCGTTCTCAGGGACAGAAGAAGCACCGCGAACGAAGCCATTTTCGGATTTTCGGACAGGGTGTTCACGTTGTGTCTCACACCCATCTCGAAAAAAAAAAAAAAATAGAACAAAGAAAGGAAAATATTGGAAACAAAATCTGATCCTTAATCTCACCCCGAAGAAATATAAAATCTTTCCTTCCTTCGCTTGTTTTTAAAGACACCAAACATAAAGCAAAAAGACCCAGGTTGTGTGCAGGGAGGAGGCAGCCACATCCAAAAGCGGTCAAGTGGAGATCACCGGCGTCATCCTATCGCCTACGCCCCCCCCCTGTCCCCCCCGTGTCCTCCCCCCCCCCCATTGCAGACCTTTCAAGGTGATCACCACCATGCTACGTCTTCGCGTGTTACTGAGCTTCTCGTAATGTTATAGGTGTCCTTGAGGTGGTTAAAGGATTAATACAGTGAGAAAATTTGCCTTGACATTCATTTCCTTCCTGACCTTTTTTTTTTTTTTTTTTTTACAGAAGCTGTGTTAGTGAGATGATTTGCAATCTCCTTGCAAGGCGCCATGGGGTCAACATCCATCCATAATTCAAATCGTGTGACGTGAATATCTGCATCATTGTCTACGAACGCCGTACCACAAACCTTCGAAAAAACATTACTTATACAGGCGACTCGAAAGGATTTAGATGTACCTAAGGATGAAGTAACAAGGAAAGATAGAGAGACACGAATAAATATTGGTTAAAAAGGGTGGATCTCCGTCACTGAACATGTCCTGTGTGGGAGGGAAGGTTCAGCCCTCTTTCTACACTGAAGGTTGCGCCGAGTAGGCTCGTGGTGAGAAATAAACCAGAATATTAGCTTTGGTAGATAGTTTTCTGTAGTTTGAATTATTATTTTTTTGTAATTGTTTCATAACAATTTAAGGATTCTGTATACCTCTATCATAATGGATAAGGAATTCTGCATAACTACGTCATAATAAATCAAGCATTCTCTATACAATAAATTATGAATTCGCTATAGCTATACCCTTGATTTAAACACACACACACACACACACACACACACACACACACACACACACACATATATATATATATATATATATATATATATATATATATATATATATATATATATATCATATCATAATGAATTTAAACATTTCTATAACCACATCATTATAAGTTAATAATTCTGCATACCTACATCATAATAAGTGAATAATTTGCATATCTGTATCATAATTAATAAGGCTGCATATCTACATCATAATAAATCAACCAATTTCCTACAACTACTTCTACAGAAAGGATTACGAACTGTATGTAATTCAGAACGGAAGAAAACAAAAAAATCTGCCATATCTACCAATACGAAAAAAAAACATCGAAGACAAGTGAAATTTCTTTCCTATTTATCCACAACCAAAGCCGATTAGTATTGATCCATTAACAGCATTAGAAAACTATGTTGCGATTCGTTGCACGTCACTTGCAGATCGGCTCGACTCAGGAATGCGCTTCTCCACAATGCTCTTCACAATTCCCAAAATAGTAAACATATAATAAGGCATAAAACTTCAAATCCCATAATTTTGTCTTTGATGGTGACCGCTGAAGACATGAATATGCACGTAATTCCTTTATAAAATGTATAGAAGGACACATTCTTTAATAATTTGATTATATAATACGTATGGAGTGTGTGAATATAGCCACAATAGTATCTTTTTTTTCGTTTTTTTTTTTCGTTTTTCAGGTAAACATTACAGCGTTTGTTTGCTACAATAATGCTGGAGGTTCCAAGAGTAGAGACTGCACACACACACACACACACACACACACACACACACACACACACACACACACACACACACACACACACACACACACACACACACACACACACACACACACACACACACACACACCTAAAACCTATGCATCCACTGGTGTAATCCATGGTAAGAGGAAATACCAGACGGTGTAGTCTCGCAAGCTAAGATTACCTGGTACTCCAGCATTCCTGATCTACCTTCACCCTCATTGCAGGGTTGAGATTCAGCAAGATGCATTTTGTGGTTGCTCGCCTTCTTCATAATTTCATTGTTTGTGATTCGAGTTTCTTCAAATGTCCAAATGAGGTATCGTGCATTTACTTGCAATTGCCATTGCGTACGTTCGGAGTAGTCATTGAATATAAACTATCACCAACGATATTTAACAGCTGTTCAACGTACATCATCTTGAAAATATCTAAACAATAGAGCAGCTCACAGGAGAAGAGAAAGCCTGTTAGACAAATCAACATTCAAACGTTTAAGAGTGTCGGCTGGTCATGCTGATGGCTTAGGTGTGAAGAAACACATCGTGCACGGGGATGCACATAAACACATACATAAGCACATAAACGCACACGCACACGCACACAAACAGACGCACATACACATACACACACAACGCACACACACACACACAAACACACACAAACAAACACACACAAACAAGCACACACACATACATAACAAACTCACACACACACACAAACACAAACACACACAACACACACACACACAAACACATACAGCAATAACATCGGGTAAAAGTTATAACAGGTTTCAGAGTAGAGCAGGATCATCGGCCACCAAGAACATCTTAAGCAACCGTTCTTGCCCTGATGACCCTGTCTAAGAATTGTATTCTTGGTCGACGACCAATGAAAGCGAAATTAAAAGGGTCTTGACTCGGAACTGTACTTATGGGTCAGTATTATTAAGACAGTGATGCTGTGTTTAGATCACTCAGGAACAAGGTATTGTGTTCAAAGGCGAAGAAATATTCGTATAATATTTACAGGAAATGTGAATTCAAAGCATATTGCTCGCTAGTAAAGTGAATTCATGCCTCGTCACCCACAGCACTCTTACCAACTTAGAGAGCGAATGAAAAATACATTTGTAAGGAGAAAAAAAAAGGTAACTTGCACAATATTCA
>NC_051391.1:51982171-51994671 GCF_015228065.2 Penaeus monodon
CCGGGAAGACACCTTGCTTTCTCAGGTCGGGAGAGATTCCAAGCAATTACCGATTTCCAGTCCACAAGCTGGGAAATCAGCTGGCACAGATCTAAGATAGAAAACCACACGAAAGTTGGACACAAAAACAACGGAAAACACAATCGATTCATGAGCCACGGAGAAGGAAAAGAAAACGGGTGAAAACCGATTTTTCTTCCATATCACTAAACGGATGAAAATTCACCTCTTTTCTATCCGGGCCAATTTACTCCGAATCATCTCGGCAAATATGAAATGAGTTTTCGAGTTTGGGAATTCGTTTGACTTTTATACGTCCTTTTTTTTAATCAGTGACTCCCTGTCCACCGTACAAAAGATATATTTTTTTTATAAAGGTTGCGAATATCGATGGAAGAGAGAGAGAGAGAGAGAGAGAGAGAGAGAGAGAGAGAGAGAGAGAGAGAGAGAGAGAGAGAGGAGAGAGAGAGAGAGAGAGAGAGAGAGAGAGACAGAGAGAGAGAGAGACAGACAGACAGACAGACAGACAGAGACAGAGACAGAGACAAAGACAGAGAGAGATTGAGATAGGGATATATATATATATAGATAGATAGATAAATAGATAGATAGATAGGTAGATAGATAGATAGCTTGATAGATAGACAGAGATAAGATATATATATATATACATATATATATACATACATACATACATACATATATATATATATATATATATATATATATATATATATATATATATACAGAGAGAGAGAGAGAGAGAGAGACAAACAGACAGACACAGATAGAAGGATAGACAGAGAGACAAACGGAGTCAGACCAACCGATAGACAGAACGAACAAGCAGACAACCAACAGAGTCCGTAGAAAAGGAATGGGGAAAAGGTGCTCCCCAACACCCACCCCCCTTCCCCCGAGCTATGCCACCGCCTCCCTGCCACACCGTCTGATCCCCGCGACCCACTGGCACACTTCACCCCTATAGGCCTACCCTGCTTTCGTCCGCTATTCCCAGATTTCCTTGTTCCTTGTGTGGTTTTCAAGGCGTAATGAGCATCGCACTGATTGCACTCTGTATGAAGATCTCAATCAATCAGTTATTATGGATTCATACAAATTGCAGTGTGCGAGTGTATACGTATGTATAAGTATATGTATATATATTCATATATATATTCATGTATATATATACTATATGTATACTATATATATATACTATATATATATATTATACATATATTATATATATAAATATGTGTCTGTGTGTATGTGTGTCTGTGTCTAGGTGACTAGGTATTTGAAATCTATTACTGATCTACTAAATAGATAGGTGGCAACCCCAACAAAAACCCATCATTGTTCACACTTTTCCGGGCGCGCGCGTGACCACAACAAGGGAATTATAACAGAGTCGTTTTCGAAAGAAAAAAGTACAAGAATGTGCCGCGCTGACGTGGAAGTCGACAATCTGAGCGTAATACGAACCAGCGACCTTGTGTGTAAGTATTTTGAAACATTTCTTCAGCCGAGTCATGTTAACAGCTCGTTCTTAAGCGAAACAACAAAGTATTCCTGGAGTGCAGGAAGTGGCTTTCATCATAAGTATGATTCTGTGTAATTTCTTCACCAAATTTCACTGCCAAAAACAAACGTTTGCGTTTTAGTGAAATGGAGAAGCAAAGGAAGAGGTCTGATGTCGGCCAAGTGCGCTCCTGCAGACGAGAGAGACAAACTCCTGGACAAAGAGGCTACGACTGCCGGTCTTACTGAATGGGTAAACAGAAGGAAGCTATTGATACCGGACTTCTGAATGGGTCAAAGAGGATATTGGAACCGACTCAACGGGGCAATAGAGACTACTGGACTGCCGAACTACTGAACTGGGCAAAAGAGACTACTGGACTACCGGACTACTGAACTGGGCAAAAGAGACTACTAGCTACCGGACACACGAGACTACTAGACGCACGAGACTTCTGGACTACTGGACTGAATAAAAGGGAATATTAAACTACCCGACGCACTAGACTACTGGACTACCGACGAGATTATTGGAGTACTGGACCAAAGGGACTACTGGACTGGCACACGAGACTACTGGACTACTAGTCTGAACAAAAAGATACTAAACTACCGGACACACTAGACTAAACAACGGGAGAGTCTTCATTCCTCCCGTCTATGAAAAAAAATATATACATCGATAGATAAATAGATAGATAGATATTAGCCTAAAATCTCTATTTTTTTTCTTTTCTTCCATTCTTACAATTCTTTTATTTCTCGTTTTCTTAGCTCGACGGAAGTAATTTCCGTCCAAACTATCCATATCTCCAGTATTCATCTCCTGTATCTCTACATTCCCGATAAACTACGGGGGAAATCCATTGGCTGTTGTATGGAAAGTTTTCTGACATGATAAGGCAATTTTGCAAGGTCTCCGTGGAATGACTGGTGTATCGGTGACCATGAATGTTTGTCGAGCCAGACACTTCAGTGTACTTGCAACAGATGCCTTTTTTTTTTTTTTTTTACAAATCTATTGAAACAGGCACCGATATATTTTTTTCCCCTAGTCTTTATAGATATATCACTATTCTGTTTTTATATTTTGCATTTCGTTACTGAATTCCAGTTTTTTTTTTTTTTTTTTACTGTATAGGGATAAGGACTAGTGATTATCCAGACATAATAACGTAACCTACCTTTCAATTAATTCCGTAAACAATACATGCTATTAAATGTGTTTAAAGACAACAAAATCAGACGTACTATGACAGTCCATATTTTTTGAATCGAAGAAGAGGAAGAAAAAACAGAGAAAAAGAAAAGAAAACTGCAAAATGAAAGAGAGGATGAAACTGAATAGCCAACTATTGTATGTCTTAGATTTTTTAGCTGCGATGACGTAATCGAACACAATACTCACCTAATAAGGACAGGACGAACAGTTTCGTTGTCCAACCCATAGCGTTTTTAGTTGCCTGGTAGTTGTATCCACGCGCTAACTAGAAAAAGAGAGAGAGAAAAAATAATTATATGTACACTATTATGCATTTTCTTATATATATATACACACATACACATATATATAGATAGATAGATAGACTGATAGATAAATAGATAGATTGATGAGAGAGAGAGAGAGGGGGGAGAGAGAGAGAGAAGAGAGAGAGAGAGAGAGAGAGAGAGAGAGAGAGAGAGAGAGAGAGAGAGAGATCTGAATGAGGAGGGAGGAGATGAGAGAGAGAGAGGAGAGAAGAGAGAGAGAGAGAGAGAGAAGAGAGAGAGAGATCGAGAGAGAGGGAGGGAGGAGAGAGAGAGAGACTGAGAGGAGGGGAGGAGAGAGAAGAGAGAGAGAGAGAGAGAGAGAGAGAGAGAGAGAGAGAGAGATTTAGACAGATAGATATATAAATAGATACAGATATATGCACCTACAAGAATAAAAATATCTGATTATATCGTATATTGATACGCAAGTCACTAGGTTAAATTACCCTAATCTACAAGTCTATATACAAACTTAATATCGCGTAATTCTGTGACAACTTCCTCCACCTCGGAGAAATATGCATTAAAGCTGCATTTTGGACAGGAAGCATTAATCAAACACAGTCGTCATGATCATTGCATTAGCCCTCTATTGTCATGTATTACACAACAGTAGTCAATTGCACCTTGCAACGGCTCCCGCCTAATGATTCTCAATTCCCAGCAATTCCGCAATCAGACTTCAGTTCGGTGGCCCCGTTAACCTGTTGTGGTTATTGTTTGCTCGTGGAAACAGGAATGATCACAGCATCTTGTAGTGGGTGGAAAAGTTGCGATATGTTGCTCTATTTCATTATTTCCATCGGTAATTCTAGATAAATAAGTTGATACACTTCGCCTTCTATACGTATATCTCTGCTATTATACCCAGAGAGAACGTTTGATAAAGAAATGTCTATTTACTTCAGTTTCTGTGCACTTGTCTCTATCATTTCAGCCACAAAGAACTTGTATTCGAGAAATCATCATTCGACTTACTTCACTTCCTTTATATTTATGATTTTACCCATTAAGAAAATTCATCAAAGATAAAAAATACTCGATTCATTTCACTCTCTTCTTTACCGAAATGAAAAAAAAAACGAAAAGCGAGAGAGGTGGAAGGTGACCCCATCACTTGACAAATAGCTTTCCACACGAGGAAAGCCGTAGCAAGAGTTTAATAACCGTAAAACGATTTTACCTCATCCCGAAATCTTTCTGGAGTGTGACATTTCGCTGTAGTTCACGCGAAAAAGACCATGACCTACTTGCCACTCGCTAATATATTTACGCTCAGCTGAATGAACTTCAACAAAAGGGAGGATTTACGAAAGAAAAACAGAGAGGAGTTACGGGCGTTTGGACACTCGTGCTTACTCAGCCGACCGTGTGCGTATATTTTATGGCTTGAAACCGCGTCCTATTAAGATGGTGGTGTTGTACTTTTTCGATGATACTATGGGCTTGCAAGTTTTAGTTCATTTCCAGGCTTCGTATATCTATCACGTGTATATTACATTTATATTTTACTCCATACCCAATTTACTTCTTCTGAACAAAGTATCTGCATAAGGTATTTATATCAACGCGAAGAGAAAAGGTATACCAGAGTTATGCAATGCACAATGGGGTACGTTCAATCTTATTTTCTAAGCTTTTGTGCTATGCTTAATACAAAGAGGTTCCTAGTAGAATGCATGGTCCAGTTACTCTTTGTCTGACAGTGACTGGCCCTCTTGAAGGTTAATGGAATTTAGCAGTGTCATAATACGGCAATGCATGACGTCAGAATTGAGCACGAATCAGGAAGTAGCCAAATGCAAGGAGAATGTCGCGTGCCAAATTTCTGTGCATGACAAACGAAAAAGAAAAGCAAAAAAATGGACTCGGATATATTGTTTAGATATAAGACTGAGTACGCTAACTGAGGTAATCAGAAGACAGGTTTGATAACCTTCATTATTACTGTTGGTATCTCAAGTATTAACCATTGAAGTAGCATTCTCATTCAAGATATCTGATCTGATGCTGTATCTTCGTTGTTATGAATGATAATGACGATTACGATATCATTATCCGGAGAATTTCGATCCGGATTTAGCATTGCACGTAAATAGTGAAAACGCACAGGAGTAATTGTAACGCAACACTTAAACGAAAAGAAAGTCAAATTCACTGCGTAAGAGCGTGTAATAACGACGAAATACAAAGAAACTCAATATACAAAGTAGGATTATTGAGTTTCCTTCTGCCGTATGATCACGACAGTGTCTTGCGATCCACAACAGGAAGTGTCACTCTTGGACCGCGAGTCCAACTTGGCGTTCGCTCGGTACCTGTTCTGAGGCAGAGTCCTCGGTCACCAGCAGAGTCTGTGCTCAACGACAAAGTCCTGATCACCAGCCGAGTCCCTCAGCTGGCCAACTGTCCGCCCGCACACCCACTAAGCGACTGGCCGGGACGAAGGAACTCCAACGCCACCAAAGGACCTTCAAGGACCTTCCTGGAGGGAGCCCCGCCCAGCGCCAGCACTCCGACCCCGGCTGTCTCGGGGACCTGACACTTGCTCACCCTACCGCCAGGAGGAACCACTAGGCTACCAGCTGAGGGCTACCGTATGGCTTAGATTTGTTTTAAGCGAATCAGTGTACTACCACTAAAGGAACCTCTAAACTCCAAGCCGAGGCTATTGTATTCACTTCCGTAAATCTATCGTATAAACATACACGAGTAAGTGATACATTCATCTATAAAGAAATAAATGCATGCATATTCAGCCATCATTCGTGATATGGATCTACTCGATACTATGCTAACTGATTACACAAGCCCCCCCCCCCACAAAAAAATAAATATAAAGATAAATAAATAATAATAAATAAGTAAGTAATACTGAAATGAAATGTCTTTTTCGCTCCAAAGACCATTCCATACCACCGACTTGTACAGAGCCGACAGCCGGCAGCCGACATGCCCGCGAGAGGCGCCCTTCAGACCAACCAAGGTCTTCTGGTATCGGCCGAATCGCTCCGAGCCTCCCGGAGACTGGAAGTGCTCCACTTGTTCCATAACTTCCTGTCTTGATGGCCTCTGAAACGCCTGTCATAGAACGTGGCAGCCAAGGTTAATTAGGGACCGCCCTGCATCGTTATTTACGATTATAACGACAGGGAAGTCAACGATACTGATATCCACTTGAATTCAGATCCGTAAGGAAGTCCCCCTCTGATTGTTGGTATTGTTCCCCATACAGAGAGGGATGAGATGTGATGCTGCGAGGCCTCTGTGGTTGTCGCTGGGAACAATAAACTCGGGGGGAAAAGGAACCGTTCGCTGGCATTTCGAAAGGTTGTGCTTTTTCATCGTTTTCAATTATTTGTCTATTTTTCTTTTTTCAAAAGGATCGGCTGTAGGAATCAATATACATTGTTATAATTGTTAGTTGAGGATTCTTCTGCCATCGCTAATGTAAACGATTTTTCCAAAGGATGGAAAGGTGATTGAGTGATTGTGCTTCTCGCTGTGAACATCACTCTCGATATCAGTTTTATTTATTTACTTATTTTTCGTTTTTCCTTTAATCAGTTCACCTCCTGTGAACTTTCGATGAACTCATATGAACTACGAGGAAAACAGTTTGCCATATAGATTCCTATTCATAGATAAGGAATTTAAGTTACAGCTTGAAGTAGGTAATTAGCCCATCGTAATAAGCGATATGTCGGGTCCAGTTCACCTTGCCTAAGAAGGGGAGGGGGGAAGGGGGAGGGGAGGGTCAGAGGACGGGGAGAAAGGAACAAGGGACGTCAGCTAACTACGGATCTGACGCCTTGCCCTGAGCGTTTAAACTTGGACCAGTTTGAGCCCAATCCAGGTAGGTCTAGAGCCCGACACGTTTTACGGAAATGAGAGAGAGAGAGCGGAACTAAACCGCATTACTTTTTTTTGTCCTTGGGAATTTGGACAGTACGTACGTATAAGGATATGAGCATATACACGCGTATATGTGCGCACACATAAATGCACACACACACACACACACACACACACACACACACACACACACACACGCACACACACACACACACACACACACACACACACACACACACACAAGCAAACACGAACACACATAAACGAGAATTTACATGTCAAAGCACACCGAGATCCCCGCTACTCAGATCACAGACCCAGCAAACAAGGGCATCCATATCTATAGTGAAACCATGATGGTGATTTATGCTCGTCATGTCCGGAAGCAAAAAAGAAAAAAAAAAGTCATGAGCCCATCTATGGAATGCGTTTCGGTCCGCCATTTCTTCCATGGCGAACAAAGATAAATGAGATTTGCCCCCAAAAGGGCAAAGCATAAGCGGGTGATTTCAATATAATCGTTCGAAGGCATTTAAGGAGATGCAGACATAACGGACGCAGGGAGATTTCATTAAAAAATATATTTTTTTTATGAATTTTTAAATTATTTTTTGTTTTCTTTTCTCTTTTTCTTATCTTTTTTCTTTTCGAAATCTCGGGTCAACTCGTTCAGTTTTCATTTACGTTGATTCCCTGCAGAATGGGAACAAAATACACACAACTCCAATAACAACAGAGTGAGTTAATTAACATGACCAAAACAGGATGTTAAATGCGACCCAGAAACACCCCTAAACTAATTACAGTATTTACCTACCAACACACCAGGCTATTAAGACGAAATCCATTATTGGACGCGACATGGAAATCTCCCATAAATACCGCCAATACAAACGTCAGTAAAATACAACGGACTTAACGGTGCCTCTTATGCTTTCTAGATTACAAGAACTGCATTCTACATCCTGCCCCGTTTCCTAAGGACACCAGCGAGGGAGAGAAAGGTCAGGAGTCACAAAGGATCTCGTGGTTGCACAATTTCTGGGATCGGGGAAAAATAAACCCGGAGGATTTTTTTCTCTCTTTGGAACCGCTGTGGCTGAAGGTGACAAAATTCTCTCTCTCTCTCTCTCTCTCTCTCTCTCTTATATATATATATATATATATAGTGTCAATATACATTTATATATATATACACTGTATATCTATACACATATATACTGTAAATGTATATATATAATATATATATATATATATATATATATAATATATATATATATGTATATATATGTATATATATATATATATATATATATATATATATATATATATATATATATATATATTATCCTTATAGCAATCAAGCCATGATCGCAAATACAAGGCCTTTCCACTTGGTATCTCGGAGCGTCCTTGAGCAACCCCCTCCACCCTTATCCCTGTAATCCCTTTCCTCCTTTCCGAGCAGGATAAAGAAACCTCACCTCTTATCCTTCCCTCTGAACCCCGCCCGTCCCCCCCCCCCCTCGCCGCCGCCCGCCTAGCCACGCCCTCCAGCGCCCCGACCTCGCTTGCGCCCGCTCCTTTCGCTACGCAGCCCTCGTGCTTATGATTCGCTGTTTGTTGGCTATTGAAGGTTTCGTAAATTACCTAAGTTTGGATGTGGATAACCATGAGGACGAATGTGTTTATCGTGGATTTTATTTCATGGGTAATTGGAGATATTAAGGGATATGCAGGTAAAGAGGTATTTCTAGACTAAATACCAATGTAAATTCGAAAAGCTTTCACTTACTGTTACTCCAAGCTCATACAACTACAAAAAAACTCATTAATCTGAAAAGCTCTTGTAGGATGACAATTAATGGCAAGAGAATGTTGTCGCAATATAATGTTATAGTTTCTGTAGCAGACGCGACCACACCCGTCTGCCGGCTCCGCTTCTTGAGGACCCGGGAGAAGGAGCAGCCTGGCTGTTAGATTAGTATGTGTATTGATAATTGTATTGATCGGTTTACAGGTGAATACATAAATTGATACATATATTAAGAAACAAGTTGATATGCATATAATAATCAGATTAGTATACATGTGAAGGCTTAAGCTGGTACATATATAAATAAACAGATTGGTATTTTTGTGAAGAGATCAATTAGTACGTCTGTAAATAAACAGCTTCATATGCATATTCATATGCATATATCATATATATATATATATATATATATATATATATATATATATATATATATATATATATATGTGTGTGTGTGTGTGTGTGTGTGTGTGTGTGTGTGTGTGTTTGTGTATAAAATAAGTACAGATATAAATAAACAGATTAATATGCAAGTGACCAAAATGAATCAGCATGTATGCATATGAGCAGAATAGTATGCATGCAAATAGACAGCGAGCGGCACTAAAAATTGCTCTTGGTATTCTTCGCCAATTGGTATCGAGATCATGTTTTCTTATCTTGGCGCCCTGCTGGAAAAAAAAAAACAGGACTCGTAGCAACGTCACGGCCTTCCCTTCCCGACCGCGCCCATGAAAAAGCTACTAGTCATTTTTTAAGGATACAATATATGGTCATTATCCATCATGACCGACTTAAAATGGATTAATTACTGTTTTTTCTGTATTTTTTAATCTCGTGGGGGCAAAAAGGACTACTCTTAGCGATTGTCTACGGGAAGGACGGATTAAAATATCCCTTTCTGCTGGACGTACTCGTGTATCTTGATTGGTCATTAATCCCCCTCATTTCTACTAATTATTTTTAAACTTTTTTGCACCTACGTCTGCTTTCCGGTTCGGCAACATCCGCTCGCCGCTTCCTTTCACACTTAGCAACCGAAATTCGCAGTTCTACATTTCATTAGACACGCTTCAGTAATCTCTCTACGAGTCGCCCCTTAGTAGCAGCCTCAGCCGCACGACCGCAGTGGGGCAAACCCGCAAACCCAAGGACGACCCCGCCCTTGAAAAGCAGAATATATCGAGGGCAATCTTCTCGACGATCAGACTTGCATAACTTACCTTCCCCATTAGCAAAAAAAATATATATATATATTCATGATCTGTTTCTAAAATCGGGTTAAACAGATTATTATTCCTATCGGCTCCTATAAGCTGGGTCCTAATTACTCAGGAAAAGCCGATTTTAGTATGCTAATTGCGTTATCTCTGTGAGTGGCCGGGAGTTCGAAAGTCGATTTTAAGTAGCGTAGGATCCTGCGAGAGAGGCTTGGATCCTGTAGGATGTGGGGAAGCGGTTACTCAACTTTGATTTATATGTAGGTGTTGAGGCTTATTACCGTACCCACGTCCCCCCCAAAAAAAAAATAAAAAGAGAGAGAAAAAAAAATGCTAGATTAAATTTTCAAAAAGATTCAAAATCTCCGTGGTGCTTCGAACGAACAACTCGACCACACCCCAAGAGCAAACAAATTACTTGGGTTCTCAAGGTTACTACGACCACGCCGTAATCCCAGATATTATCAGGCCCCTTTCACTCCCATACACTTCACTTTCTGACAGATCTTCTTGTACAAAAGCGATCTAATAATGCGGCCACGGACGTCTGCGATAGGCCGGCTGATCGAGACATAAAGCTAATCCCGTATTGTGTAACTGTCCCTTGAGATTGATTCATTGCTTCGTTAGTCTTCTGTTTCTCTCTCTCTTTCCCATTCTTTTTTCTTCTTTTCTCTCCCTCCCTTCCTTCCTCCCTCCTTCTCTCCTTCCTTCCTTCTCTCCCTCTTTCCCTCCCTCTCTCCCTTTTTCCTTCCCTCTTAATGCACAAGCTTTATCTCCTATCCTTTTCCCTTAAAATTAGAATAAGGAGCCCTCACCAGAGAGGAAGGAAAGGGGACAAGCCTAGGGGCTATCCATGTACAAGGATGCTGATGTTTCATGCCCACGGGAGAGAAAGTGATCTGCGTCCAACTGAGACTTGAAGGTCGATACATAAAATGGTCAAAGGATGCTGTTTTGACGTCGCTGTTAAACGGAGGCCATTTCCACGGTGGCTCATCTGACCACACTCTTAAACACACGAGTGCCTGTCTTGTAAAAGTGAAATCTGACGAAAACACTACTGGATCTTGTGTTATATCGTGACATAGGTTATCTATACTTATTATTATTATTATTATTATTTTAAGAAAGAGATCACAGTACAATTATAGAGGGTTAAATGCTATAGAAATAAAGATGAGATATACCGTAACGTATAACTGGATGTTAAAGGTCGGTCTAAATGGCAGAAGACATCGTAGGTCTATAAGAAGTTGGAGGAAGAGCTACTGGGTGAGGAGTTGAGTACTGTTACGTATCCAAAAAAGAAAATCCCAAAAAACTGATACAGTTATATAGATTTGTGTTCTCCCTCTCTGCTCCCTTCGTTGCGTCTATTTTTCTATTTATCTGTATATTTTTCATCTATCAATCTGACTTTATATTTATCTCTGTCTATTTGTCTATCTATCTATATCTATCCAATTTATCTATCTACCCAACTACCACTTTTGCTCATTGTGTACAGATATTTAAATTGGTTTATGGGTGTTTAGTCTATACCTAAAAGCACTCGCGGTTTAAAAAGTGGACAACTTCATAATGTCTTCTTTCTTATCCAAACCAGTCTATCCATCCATCTATCTATCCATCCATCTATCTATCCATCTATCTCTCTACCCAGCTACCACTTTTGCTCTCTTTGTGTACATACATTCAAACTGGTTTACAGTTGTTTTAGTCTATATCTGGAGGCTCTCGCGGTTTAAAAAGTGGACAATTTACTTCAGAACGTCTTATTTTTATCCGAGGCAGTCTTGCTTAAGTTGGCAGACCAGCTTCTGGGAGAACGCGAAGGCCATCTGAGTGTCAGTTTAATATAAATGAATAATGGATGGACCTCATTAACATGCTATCAATGTCTGGCAAAAGTAAAACAATTTGAAACAGTTCGTATGGGAGGTCAAGGAAGATAATCAGCATATTCGGTAGCTTGTTATTAAAGCAGATGAATGGGGAAAGTGATAAGTAGCAGTTATTTTTATGCCTGAATCATTGTTGCATCATTACAGTCTGACCATTTGTAGAGTTTCTATAATTTATGACGTATTTTTCGAAAAACAAAATGAAAATAACGAGAATACTTAGGATGTTAAGATATACATTCTAAATACATAACAGAATGTACTTTCAAACCCCGTATGCCATACAGCATACCACCTAAAAAGTATACAAATCATAATATAAATAACATAACTAAAAAAACTGCGTAATAAAATATCAAAATATGCTTTTAAATCCCACACGCCATACATCATGCAAGAGAAAATTCAACACGTGGGTATCTTCACCTGTAAGTTTAGGGATCCCTTATAAGGTAAATAAGAACTGTATCACGAGGTGTTCGAATGATCACGTGTGAGGAAGAAAAGTTGCCCAGGGGGAAGCCAAGGACATGCAGTCTCGAACGCATTCGAAGACAGGAAAAATTAATGAATATATAGTGTAAATAAGCTTATGTTTGTTTCATTTTGTTTTCGCATGCGGGTGTAGATAGTATATGAATCTGCATA
>NC_051391.1:52017171-52022171 GCF_015228065.2 Penaeus monodon
CGGAACATCCCAAAAAAGTTGGTGAATCAAACAAGACGTTAGGTAATTTCACCCACAAAAAATACCGACACAAATATAGCAGTAGTAGCACATCCATTGAGCCAAGTCACCGTCAGCAAAAACACACCACAAGCACACGTTCAACACAGGGCACCGAGCCAGAAACTACTTCAGATACCACGCATACCACGCACAGACTGGCATCTTCCTTATGCCTCAAGCCTTTTTGTTCAGTGGAAAGGCGGAATTAGATTATATTTTGCTTGGTCGAAAATCATATTTAAGTCAAGGTTGAATCTTCCCTTTTTCTCCTTGCTTGTCCTCATAGGCACCATAATATACTGTGTGTGTGTGTGTGTGTGTGTGTGTGTGTGTGTGTGTGTGTGTGTGTGTGTGTGTGTGTTGTGTGTGTGTGTGTGTGTGTGTGTGTGTGTGTGTGTGTGTGTGTGTGTGTGTTTGTGTGTGTGTTGTGTTTGTGTGTGTGTTGTGTGTGTGTGTGTTGTGTGTGTGTGTGTGTGTGTGTGTGTGTGTGTGTGCATTTATGTATGTATATATACATACCAGTAAATCACTATGTTGCGTAGCTTAGTCAAACAAGATCATATAGTGAAAGTACTCCGATTATGTGGATTGAGTTACATAGGTACAAGCATATTAGGTTAGTCAGATGGACAGGTGGAATTACATAACAAAACTCCAATGCATTATGTGACTTGCAAAATATATTCCACACACACACACACACACACACACACACACACACACACACACACACACACACACACACACACACATATATATATATATATATATATATATATGTTTAGATATCCTCGAGACAAAAAAAAAACAAAAACATATTAATAATAAAAATAACTACACTAACAATAATAATCATAACAAAAATAACAAACACTAATACTAATGATGATAATAACAATAACAACAACAGCATTAATAATAATAATATCCAGTAATAACTGCCTTTGTATACATCTTCAAGAAACACGGAAATGATGTAATATAGTAACTAACCTTCTCCACATTAACGAGCCGGTTTAAAAGAGGAAATCGAGTTGTTCAGTTATTGGAGGCATGACGTCACCCCATGACCAGTCTCTCTCTCTCTCTCTCTCTCTATCTAGCTAGCTAGCTATCTATATATATATGTATATCTATTTGTCTATTTCTATCTATTTTTATCTCATTTTCTTTATTTCTCTTTATCTCTCTCTTCATCTTTCGTTGTTTTTCTTTATAGCTCTTTCTTTCTCTCCTTATCTATCTTACACTTTATCTCTCTCTCTCTCTCTCTCTCTCTCTCTCTCTCTCTCTCTCTCTCTCTCTCTCTCTCTCTCTCTCTCTCTCTCTCTCTCTCTCTCTCCTTCTCTCTCTCTCTCTCTCTCTCTCTCTCTCTCTCTCTCTCCCTCCCTCCCTCCCTCCCTCCCTCCCTCCCTCCCCTCCCTCCCAACCCCTCACTCGCCAGCAGGTCGTCTCGGAACGCTGCATATAAGGGACAGTCGTGAGAGGCACCGAAGCCATGATGACTCCGTCTCTTCAGGCTAAAAGTCATCGCTGTTTGAGAGAATGCGGTCGAGCCTTGTGTTTCCCAGATTATGAACGGGAGGGATAACTAGAGGGAGGGTAATTACCTTGTACGTGCCTCTAATGACCCAGATACGCCCGGAATCGCCTCGTAGGGAGGATGAAATTGCGGGCTGTTCTCGATAAGGAGAGGCTGCGATGACAAAAGATGTTAATGGAGTGTGCGAGTTTGTATGTTTGTTTGTGTGTGTTGTGTGGGTGTGTCTTTGCTTATTTATGTGTTTGCTCATTTGTTTATGTATGTTTGCGAATTTGTTTGTGTGTGTGTGTCTGTGTGTGTGTTGTGTTATGCTGTATTGTGTATGATTGTGCTTGTGCAGGTGTGTGTGTGTGTGTGTGTGTGTGTGTGTGTGTGTGTGTGTGTGTGTGTGTGTGTGTGTGTGTGTGTGTGTGTGTGTGTACGTATTAAGTAGTATTTGATTTTAAAGGAATCCTTCTAGAATATTCGCAAGAAAAGATGAAAAATACATTTCAGCTAACAAAGAGAAATACGTGTATTGCAGTTATACATGACTTGCATATTTTGATTCTGTGAGAACACAAGAAAGTTTATTTTTGTCAAAGAAAAGCGAAATATTGTAGTTTTATTTATATGATAAGAAAGTCCATAAGTTGATTATAATGATAATATAATCCTATTAAGGTAATAATCAAAATGATATTAATAATAAGAGTAACTTCAATGAAATAATGATAATAATGTGTAATGTTAACAGTGATGAAGATCATGATGATAATAGTAATGATGATGATGATGATGATGACGATGTGATGATGAAGATAATGATGATGATGATGATGATGATGATGATGATGATGATGATGATGATGATGATGATGGTGATGATGATGATGATGATGACGATGATGATGATGATGATGATGATGATGATGACGATGTGATGATGATGATGGTGATGGTGATGATGATGATGATGATGGCGATGGTGATGGTGATGATGATGATGATGATGACGATGATGATGGCGATGGTGATGGTGATGATGATGATGATGATGATGATGATGATGATGACGATGATGATGATGACGATGATGATGATGATGATGATGATGATGATCATCATCATCATCATCATCATCATCATCATCATAACATCATCATATTAATAATAATCATAATGGTAATAATGATAATAAAAAAGTAATAATAATTAATGATAAAAAATATAATAATAATAATAATGATAATGATAGTAATTATAACAATAATAATATTGATATTAAAAATTATCATAATAATAGTAATAAATGATAACAATAACAATAACAATGATAATAAAAATGATAATATTAACGTTTAATTATGATAATTATAGTAATAATGACAATAATGATAGATAATAATGATAATATTAATAATAATAATAATTGTCATCATTGTCATTATTATTATTAATAATAATATTATCATTATTATTATTATCATTATTATTATTATTACTGATGTTGTAACTGTTATCATTATTATTATTATTATTATTATTATTATTATTATTATTATTATTATTATTATTATTATTATTATTATTATCATTATTATTATTATTATTATTATTATCATTATTATCATTACTATTATTATAAAGATAATTATGATTTTCATAATGATGATGATGATGACGATGATGATGATGATAATAATAATAATAATAATAATAATAATAATAATAATAATAAAACAATAATAGCAATAATAACAATAATGATGATAATGATAACAATAACAATAATAATAATAATAAAAATAAAACAATAACAGCAATAATGATAATAATAATAATAATAATAATAATAATGATAATGATAATAATAACAATAATGATAATAAAATTATAACAATAATAGCAATAATAATAATAATAATAATAATAATAATAATAATAATAACAATAATAATAATAATAATAATAATGACACTAATAATAATGATAATGATACTAATAATAATAATAATAATAATAATAATAATAATAATAATAATAATAATAATAATGATGATGAGGATAATAATAAACAATGATAATGATAATAAAAAAAAATAAAAAATATATAATTACAATAATGATAATAATAACGAAGATATAATAATGGTAATAATAACAAAACAATAATAGTAACAATAAGAGAAACAAAATAATATCAGTAATTATTTGATAACAATGATAATAATAATGCTGATAATATAAATAATGAAACTAATATAAATAATAATAATAATAATAATAATAATAATAATAATGATAATAATAATAATAATAACAATAATAATAATTATAATAATAATATCAAAATGATAACAATAATGATAATACTTATGGTGCTAATAATAATGATGATAAAATAACGATAATTAGTAATAAAAATAGTAATAACAATAATAAATATAATAATAATGATGATAATAATAAATGCAATAATAATGATAAAGATGTTATTATCAACATCATTTTCATCAATTATTAGTAGTAGTATCATTATAATAAGGCCGCGGTGGCCGAGTGGTTAGAGCATCGGACTCAAGACTGTCACGACGGCAATCTGAGTTCGAGGGTTCGAGTCACCGGCCGGCGCGTTGTTCCCTTGGGCAAGGAACTTCACTGGCCCGATTAAATGAGTACTAACCGACTGGGTGGGACAAGCTCAGCATCAATGCTCAGTGGACGTGTGACCAGCCCAAAAAACAAAAATGATTAACTAAAGTAACATTCTAGATGACTACTCGTTCTCAGATTAAACATAAAATCATTGTTGGTATCGCTGTGACACGGTCTCAAAAATTATTAAACAATACAAATTATTAATAATTATTATGATTATTTTACATATTATTATTATCATTATTATGATCATTATTTTATTTTATATATATTATATTATATTATCATATTATTATTATTTTTATCATTATTCCATCATCATTATTATATTATTTTTTCATATCATTATGTCATTTATTTATTATTATTATATTATTATTATTGTTATTATTATCATTATCTATTATCACTATCATATTATCATTATTATTATTATTATATTATTATTATTATTATTATCATCATCATCATCATTATTATCATTATTATTACTATTATTATTGCTATTACCATTATCATTTTTATTATCATTATTATTATTATTATTATTATTATTATTATTATTATTATTATTATTATTATTATTATTATTATCATTATAATTATTGCTCTCATAATTAGAAGAAGAGGAAGAAGAAGAAGAAAATGAGAAATAAAAAAGAAAATATTAATGCAACAGCAATGCACTTGACATACAGCGAGTAACGGTAATAGTGAAGGGAGACGACATAAATATAAGCAACTGGATCGTAAGGACCCGTTATGTAGCGAAGGG
>NC_051391.1:52049671-52059671 GCF_015228065.2 Penaeus monodon
AGAGAGAGAGAGAGAGAGAGAGAGAGAGAGAAGAGAGAGAGAAAGAGAGAGAGAGCGCAACATAGTCCATTATAAAAGTTCCGCCTAAGGCACTGTTGTTTGTTGGCAACTCTTTTTTTTCAGGATCGCCGCTGTAATTTATTAATTAGATCCATAAAGGGAAGCCTTTGTCATGTACACTGTGGACGACTTGATATACCTTGTCAAGCCCCAACCTAGGAATCAGAAGAGGACGAAAATGGAGCAATTTTTTCGTTTTTTTTTCTTTTCTTTTCTTTTCTTTCTTTCTTTCGTTCGTTCGTTCTTTCCGTAATCTAGACGAGTATTATTGATATGTAGAAAAATATTAAGAGAAAGAGAGAGACGAGACAGATAGACAGATAAATAGAAACGCTTCCCTTCTTCGTCAAAACTGTTAAAGTTTAAAATCCTGCCCTTTTCGAAAAAAAATTTTTTCCACTGTTTTTTTTCTTTTCTTAAATATTTTTAATATAATAAAAAATTAATTAAAGAAAAAGAAAAAAAAAGAAAAAAAAGGGAAAAAAAGGAAAAAAAACAAAAATTTCCTTTTTTTCTTCTATTTCCATTTTGAAAGAAAACGTTTAAACTGAAGTTCAAACAAATTTAAATAAGGGGATCCAAAAGGGGAATGTCCAAAAAACAAATTCCTTGGGGGAAACTTTTATAATGGAAGTGCATCCCCCCCCCCCCGGGGTTTCTTTCCCTTTCTTTTCTTTTTTTTCAAAAAAATTTTTTAAATATATTTTAAATAATTTTAAATGAAAACTATAATATAAATAAAGGGGAATAAAAATATATAATTTATTAATTTAATTAATATTATGAAAAGAAACATTTAAAAAAAACCAAGTTAAAAAACCTTTTTTTCCCCCCCCTCAAAACCACAAACCCAACAACAACACCACCAAAACAACCAAAATTATAAATATTTTAAAAAAATATTTTAATAATAAAATATTATATTAAAATTTTTTTAAATATAAAAAAAAAAATAATATAATAATAATAATATATAATAAGAAAGGGGGAAAGAAAAAAAGAAGGAAAGGAAGGGTATATATATAAATAATAGAAAAAATAAACAATACAATATTTATCAAAAAATTAAAAAACGGTAAAAAATAAATTAAAAATTAAAAAAAGATATCATAATAAAGGCATGAAATTACAATTTCACAAAATTTTTTATTTTCCATAAAAAACCCCAAAAAAAAACAAAACCCCCCCCCCAAAAAAAAAAAAAAAAAAAAGGAAAAAAATTTAAAACAAACAAAAAATTAAACCCAAAAACAAAAAAATAAAAAAATGTCAAAAAAAAAAACAAGCAATTTTCTTAATAAAAGGGTTATTCTGCGGGATCCGATTTTTTGCCCGGGAAAGGAATCCCAATCTAAAAAGGGATTAATTGGAAAGGGGGAAAAAAGGTATTATGTTTTTGGGAATTAAGGGGCCCCCAAGTAATCTATTATAATTAAACACAAAAAAAAAAAAAAAAAAAAAAAAAAAAAAAAAATATATATATATATTATATTATTATATATATATTATATTAAATATAAATAAATAAATAAATAAATAAAAAAAAAAAAAAACAAAAACAAAAAAAACAAACAAAACAAAAAAAAAAAATTTAATATATATATAATTTAATAGAAAAATAAAAATAAATAATATAAAAAATATAAATAAACGGGGGGGTTTTTTTTTTGAAATAAAATAATTAATATAAAATATAATAATATAATATAAATGTTATTTATTTACCCCTTATCTCTAATCTATCTATCTTCTTTTTTTTAAATTCTTATTATAAAATTTACCCCCCCTTTTTTTTTAAAAACAACACACACACACACACACACACCACACACACAACACACACTTTAAAAAAAAAAAAAAAAAAAAAAATAGTAATAAATGTTTAAAGGGAGATTAAACTAAAAAAATTTTAAAAAAACACAAAAAAAAAAAAAGAAAGAAAAAAAAGAGAAAAAAGGAGGGGAGAAGGGGAAGGAAAAGGAAAAAGGAACTTTAAAAATTTCAAAGGGAAAGAAACCCAAGGAAAAAAGGGAAGGAAGGTAAAGGAAACCCAGGAAGGATGGGTTTAGGGTCCGCGCAAAACGTATTTTTTAACGTTTTTTCAAAAGGGGGAATTTAAATTAAAATTATTTTTTTATATAAAAATTATATATAAAAATTTATTTTTTATATTTTTAGGGGTTTAAATGTATAAAAACCCCCTTTAGTTTAAAAAAAAAAAAAAAAAAAAAAAAACCCACACACCACCAAAAAACCACCCACAAACACCACAAAAACTATAAAAAAATTTTTTTTTAATATAAAGGTTTTTTTTTAATTTTTTTTAAGTTTATTAAATTTAAACCGTGTGGTTGGGGAAATGGATATTTTAAAAAATTATAAAAAAAATACAAATTTTTTTTATGTTGGGGGGTTTATAGGACCATATTTTATCTCCCTTTTTAAAACTTTTGTGTATTTTTTTATATACTTTTATCCCAAAATATACCCATTCGGGGTTTTTTATATATAAAAAAAAAAAATAAAAACAAAAAAAAAAATATATAATTTTTAATTTTATATTTTAATATAATAAATATATTATTTATATTTTGTTTGTTAAAATTTTGTTTTTTGGGTTGTTTTTAGGGTTTATGTTATATTATCCCTTTTTTTTTACCCCCCCCCCCCCCCCTTTTTTTTTTTTAAAAAAAAAAAAAAAAAAAAAAAAAAAAAAAAAAGGGTCAAGAGATAAAAAGAAATAAAAACCAAAACACCCAAAAAAAAAACATCAACAAAACCCACCCACCAAAAAACTTTTATAAAGGTGAAAAAAAATATTTTTAATTTTTTTTCTTTAAAAAATCTTACATATAAAAATTTTATTTATATAAAAAATTATCATTTAAAATATTTTTTTTTTAATTATTTAAATAAAAATTTATAAAACAACTTTATTTTTAACAAAAAAAACAAAAACACCCCCCCAAAACCCACATCCAACCGAAAAAGAATACCACCCCCAAACAAACACCACTATATTAAATTAGGAAAAATTTTTTAAATTTTAAAAATTTTTTTTAAATAAAAAATTATTAAAAAATTAAAATACATAGGAACCATATAATTTTAAAAATATAAAAAAAAAAATTTAATTTTCCCCGTTTATTATTTTTATAAATTAATTTAAATTTATTTTATTAAAAAATTATTTTATTTTTTTTTATTTTTAAAATTTTTTTCCAAAGCTTTTCACTTTCGGGGTTAAAAATGTTGATTTTTATTATAATTACATATTTTATTTTTTTTATAAATAAATTATTATTTCTTTAAATTTATTTTTAAAATTGTTTTTGATATCATTTTGTTTTTTTTGTTGCCCTTTTAATTTGTATTCCAAACCTATCTTTTTTTTTATTTTTGTTTTTTTTTTTTTTATTATATATATAAAATTTTATTAATTTTATATTTTAATATATTTATATTTTTTATATATTAATAATTATATAATATATTTTTAAAATTTTGTGTTTTGTTTTTTTTTTTTTTTTTTTTTTGTGTTTTTTTGTTTTTTTTTTTTTTGTTTTTTTTTTTTTTTTTTTTTTTTTTTTTTACAATAATATTATATATATATATATTTTTTTTTATATTTTATTATAAAATATATATATTAAAAATTTATAATATAAAAATTGTTTTGGGGGTTTTTTTTGGGGGGTTGGGGGGGGGGCCCCCCCCTTTTTTTTTTTTTTTTTTTTTTTTTTGGGTTATTATATAAAATATATATATATAATATTTATATATATATATATATATATAAAGGAATAAAAAAAAAAACAAAAATTTTATATCATAAAAAAATAAATAACAAATATAATATTTTAAAAATTTTTATAAAAATAATAATTATACAAAAATAAAAAAATTAAATTATATAATATATAATTAAAATATTATATATATTCCAACTTTTGATTTATTTATAAAAAATGATGTGAATAAAAAATTTTTTTTTATAATCAGGATTAATTTTTTAAAAATTTTTTTTTAAAATTTTTTTAAATTTTTTAAATTTAGCCATTTTTTTTTAAAATATTAGAATATTTTTAATATTAAATTTTAAATCTAATAGAAATTTTTATTTATATATTATAAAATATTTATAATATATTTTTTTGGTTTTTTTAAAAATATAAAATTTAATATATTATATGTATATATATATCGTTTATATATATATAATATATTATATTATATACTAATATTAATAAAAACCCCAAAAAAAAAAAAAAAAAAAGCCCCCCCGGGACCCCCCCCCCCCCCCCCCCAAACAAATTATAATTTTTTTTTTTAAATATATTTTTTAAAAAAATTTATATTTTTAAAAAATACATATAATTTCTATATACATATATATTGATACACACACACCACAACACACAACACCAAATCACACACACACACACACATACACACAAAAAACCACACAACACACACACACACACACACCACACACACACCCCCCAAAACACACACACCACAACAACACACACACAAAAACCACACACAACACACACAAAAAAATTTTAAGAATATATATTTTATTATATATAGATATAATAGATATATATAATATATATATAATATATATACAACATTATATATATATTTTATATATATATATATACATAATAATATATAATATATATAAAATTATATATTATATATATATAATATATTATATATATATGTATAATGTAGATTAGGAATATATCAATGCTATTGAAGGAAGGTATGTGTTAAAAATAAAAGGAAACAGAG
The DNA here is from genome assembly GCF_015228065.2 of Penaeus monodon. Taxonomy (NCBI): domain Eukaryota; kingdom Metazoa; phylum Arthropoda; class Malacostraca; order Decapoda; family Penaeidae; genus Penaeus; species Penaeus monodon. The sequence goes on from NC_051391.1 coordinate 52,054,532, forward strand.
AACGGCTAATATCTTGTGAGATGGGGTAAATGTAAGTATGAATCTTTAAAAAAATAAGTAACCCTGATTTTATAAACGACAAGGAAATCAAAAACATATGAAAAGGGTTAGTACTACGAGGGGCAAAATCACGACATGTTTTGGGTGAGCCCCAAGTTTAAATCGAAGAAGCTTGGAACATTATAAAATATATATATATATATATATTTTTATATTAATATATATATATTATAAAAAATAGTATATATATAATATATATATAATATATATAATTTTAAAATATTACATGTAATATATATTTTACATAAAATTTAATTATATATTATAAATATATTTATTTTTAAAAAAGGTTCACATATGTATATATATATATATTTTAATAATTTTTATATTTTAATATATTAATAATATATTATATGATATATATATATATTATATTTATTATATAATGTGTGTGGTGGTGTGGTTTGTGTGTGGGATGCTGTGGTGTCTGTGTTATGTGTGTGTGGTTGTGTGTTTTTGGTGTGTGTCGTGTGTGTATAAACACAAAAATTTAAATGTAAGAATATATATAAAATTATAATAATAATAATATAAATATATAAAATTTTAAATATATATGTATATTATGATAAAATATATTATATATATATATATTATATGTATATTTATATATATTTATATATTAAATATATTATAATATTATATTTAAATATATATTATCATAAAATTAAATGTTTGTGTGTTGTGTGTGTGTGTGTTGTGAGTGTGTGTGTGGGTGGTGTGTGTGTGGTGGTGTGTGGTGGTATATAAAATTATCACATATACTAATAATATATATAAAATTTATATTATAATACTAAAATTATATATATATATATATTAATATATTATAGAGAGAGAGAGAGAAGAGAGAGAGAGAGAGAGAGAGAGAGGAGTGAGAGAGAGGAGAGAGAGATATGCACACGTACAACACACTCACCCCCCTCAAACCCCAACACACACACACAAAATGTATAAACCACACACACATATATATATTTATATATATAATATATGAATATTATATAATATATATAATATTAATATATATTATTATATGTTTTAAAATATATATTATTATATATATATTTTTCCCCATATTATATACACCCGCATAGCGGATATGCGTGTGTTTTAACACAGAGCTCATATGAAGACACCTAACACACAATTTGTTTTCCCAAAATAACCGGCACAGTCAAAGATTCCGAGCCTCCTATAACCACTCAGGAAAGGGGACAGGCACGGAACCCGAAATACCGTCACCTTTTTTTTTCTTCAAAATTTTGTCCCTAGAAAGGTCACCCATGGTTCCCGTTCCGGATTTTACGATGGGTTCCCCATGTCTCAATAAAACCCACTTCAGAGGGAAAAAAATATTAAAAAAAAAAAAAGGGTCGTTTTAATCTAAAAAAAAAATGTTGAAAAAAGGGTTCACAAATTTTCAAAAATTTTGGGACCTTTTCCTTCGCCCCCGCGGGCTGAGCTACTTCTAATCGGGAAAAATAAAGGGAAAATCGTGTTTTTTTTTTTTTTTTTTTTTTTTTTAAACATAAAGGGCTTTTCCCTTATGGGCTATTTAAACCCTCTTAAAATAATTTGATAAAGGCATGACTTTCGGTAATACGATAAGGTTTTTTTTTCAAAAAACTACACGATTTTTTTCAATTTTAACGGGGATTCCCCTTCCTATGAAAAAGGGCAAAAATCTAAAACATATAGGGTTTTTCGACGCTGTGACCCTGAAACGCGGTGCCTCCGTCGCTATGACCTTGCCCTTCAAAAATATGTCCCTTTTTTTCTGGGCTGTTTTTCCCCGTTTTGAAATTACCTCTTAACTCTTCGCTTACCTTTTCTCTCTCCTCTCTCTCTCTCTCCTCTTTTTCTCTCTCTCTCTCTCTCTCTCTCCCCCTCTCTCTTCTTCTCTCTTTCTGTGTGGTGTATTTATTTTAAATATGTATAATTAGAACATACAAAATACTACTACTACATATTTATACTATATAAAAAAAAATTTTTATATATTTTAATTATATATAATATATACATATTTAGGTGGGGGTGGGGTGGGTGTGTGTTTTGGTTGTGTTGTTGTGTGTGTTTATTACATAGAAAGAAGAGAGTATGTTTTTGGTTAAAATATAAAATTTAAATAGACGAAGTAGAAGATAAAGATAGATTATGTGGGATATATACTTATACTATACATTTTTAATTTATATAATATTATATTATTAATATTATATAATAAAAATAATCCCCAAAAACACAAACACACGGTAAATATATATTTAATTATATATATATATATATATATATAATATTACATATATATATATATATTTTATATATATTAATTTTATATTTTTGTGTGTGTGTTGTGTTGTGTGTGTGGGGTGTGTGTGTGGTGTGTGTGTGTGGGGTTGTGTTGTGTTTATTTTTTTATTTTTTTATTTATACTTATAATATATATATATCATACATACTCATATATATATATATAATATATATTATTATAATATATTATAATTAATATATATATATATTATATATATATATAAATCCTTTTGGTCTGAATGCGTATAAATACGATTACTTGCGAGGTACACCTAAAATTTCCCACAACCCATTCAAACTAACTCTTTTATTCTTCCCTTCCTGACATTTAGGGGGGCCCCTTTTGAAAGAGTATTGAAGGATGCTCACCTTTCAGGGTCGAAAAAAACAGCTCGGAAGTCACAGCAGAAGAAACCCTTTTAATTTAGAGAGGAGAAGTGCTTTTTTTATTTTTCTTGTACTTGATTTTTTTACTTTTTTTTTTTGGGTGGTAATTTCCGTTTATTTAGCCCCTTTAAAGGGCAGGTTCTTTCCACGTTCCTGTGTGTGTGTGGTGTGTGTGTTGTGTGTGTGTGTATGTGTGTGTGTGGTGGGTGGTGTGTGTGTGTGTGTGGTGTGTTTATGGTATATATATAATAAATAAAATAGATTAAAAATAGATAGATAAAAGTTACTTTATATCATATTATCTATATCTATATCTACATCTATTTTATATCTATCTGTTTATTTATATATCTGTCTGCATATATATCTATAGCTATCTGTTTATTTTTCTATTATTATAAATTCTCCCTTCTCTCCTCTTCTTCTCTCTCTCTCTCTCTCTCCTCTTATATATATATAATTATATATATATTTTAAATATTATATATATATATATCATATGTTTTATATATATATATATATATATATAAAATATATTTTTTAAAATAATAATAATATATGTTGGTGGTGTGTGTGTGTGTGTGGTGTGTGGTGTGTGTGTTGTTGTGGTTTGTGTAGGTGTTAAAATATATATTTTTATGGTTATTATCTGTATTACTTAAATGTCTTTACTCATATACCTTTAGATTGCAACACTAATACAATATAATATACTGTTGATTGCCGGCATTTGCATTGCATACTGTATCAGTTTTCTATGTAATACTTAATTACCACGAATATGCCCTAAAGAATAATTTCCTTTGAAAACACAAGTTATTATAGTAAATATTTGTGAATTTATTTTTTTTTTTATATATTTTTCTTTCTTCTTTCTTTTTTTTGGGGGGTTGACTGTCATTTCTTCTTTCATGTTATAGTCAAAGTATTCTATAGTGAATCTTGTTACTTGACATTGCACTCCATTATGGTATCCATTTCTCTTGATTTAAATTAGTTTGTAACTTCAGCTTATACACATGTTTCTTCTATAAATGTGATAATAGTTAAGCTATAATAGTTAAAGGTTTATTATACTTATTATGTTTGGATATACTGTATGATCCTTCCTTAGATTATGACCTTCTTTTTTTCTTTTCTTTTCTTATTATCATTATTATTATTATTATTATTATTATTATTATTATTATATTTACAGAGAAATGTCTTTAACATATAAATATTTCAGTGTATGTATAATATTTTTTATCTGAAGGACAGTGATTTAAATCCTCTTATACAGTTAGTTTCACACTGAAGATGAGTGTTGTATGTTCGAAACGTTTGTGTTTTGAAGAATTAGCAAGAAAAAAGTAACAATGGGTTTATTAATAACCCTGGTTCTGTGGTTCATTATATATATATATATATATATATATATATATATATATATATATATATATATATATATATATATATATATATATATATATATATAGAGAGAGAGAGAGAGAGAGAGAGAGAGAGAGAGAGAGAGAGAGAGAGAGAGAGAGAGAAAGAGAGAGAGAGCGCAACATAGTCCATTATAAAAGTTCCGCCTAAGGCACTGTTGTTTGTTGGCAACTCTTTTTTTTCAGGATCGCCGCTGTAATCTATTAATTAGATCCATAAAGGGAAGCCTTTGTCATGTACACTGTGGACGACTTGATATACCTTGTCAAGCCCCAACGTAGGAATCAGAAGAGGACGAAAATGGAGCAATTTTTTCGTTTTTTTTTTTTCTTTTCTTTTCTTTCTTTCTTTCGTTCGTTCGTTCTTTCCGTAATCTAGACGAGTATTATTGATATGTAGAAAAATATTAAGAGAAAGAGAGAGACGGAGACAGATAGACAGATAAATAGACAGACAGACAGATAGACAGACAGACAGATAGACAGACAGACAGACAGACTGGCAGACCGACAGATAGATAGACAGACAGACAGACAGACAGATGGAGAGACCGGCCGACAAAAAAGAGACAAAGACTGATAGATTAATTGTGTGAAATTATCTGCCACGCTAAGGTCATTGGCGGAGAATACCTTGTAGAATTACAGAGGCAGAGAAGCGAGAGAGAGAGAGAAGAGAGAGAGAGAGAGAGAGAGAGAGAGAGAGAGAGAGAGAGAGAGAGAGAGAGAGAGAGAGAGAGAACGAAAAAGGAGTCTTTTAAAAATTACAAAACAAAATCGGACTTACATTAAAGCACTGTTTGGAAGCAAGAACATTCAGAAATACATGCTTTTCGTGTTAACTTTTCTGGTCAGACATTTCTTCATTACGTGGGATGAAAATGATATCACGATTCATATTGTGCAATGTAGATTTATTCTCAGTATTCTACAAATCAAACCAA
>NC_051391.1:52067171-52069671 GCF_015228065.2 Penaeus monodon
CTACAGAGAGACATACCTTGTCATTGGGGTTTAATCGTTGTTTATGTGACTGGATCATCTCTTTTTCATTCCTTTCTTTTTCTTATTCATTCTCTTCTGGTTTTCCATCTTCTAACTATTATTCTTTTTCCTCTTTTCATTCTTTATTGTTATTTTTCTTTTTTTCTCTTCCTTTTCTTCTGCTTTTTCTATTTCTTTTAGTAATACTTTTTTTCATATTTTTTTTCTTTTTCTACAAAAAACTTTCTCTTCTTAATTAGATATTTTCTGTTTTCTCTTATTCTACTTATATGTTTTCTCTCTCTCCCTATTCTCCATCTACATTTCCTTCTTCTTCTCTTACTTTCTTCCCCCTTCTCCTTCTACTTTTCCTTCTTCTGTTCCTACTACTTTATTATTCCTTCCTCTCTTCCTATAACAAAATTGCAAAATTCCGACGCTCCAAAATTGACACCTTGAAATTCAAAATTATTTACGAAACGTGTTAATAAATACCCCACAATATATAGTGTTACAGATGTACAAAGATATGGTATTAATTGTGTTAATAGTTTCGGGTGTCTTGTTAAGTACATTTATAGTGTGTATAGTGTTGGTATTCTTTTATAATCTTTATACTAGTGCTGGTTTTTATAAATTTAGCGTTAACTTTCAATTGCCATTCTGTCCAGTGTGTATATGTTTTATACTCTCTGTTACCTGTAAGAATACCATACGCATTCATAGTACTGGTACTGTTAGGTATCTGTAAACTGGGTCGAGTTCTGTAGCATTTTGTACCAACCTCGCGTGCCATCTCAGATATCACTGACAGTGTGTCTAGTGCTGATACCCTCAATTATCTGGCTTCGTGGTAAGGGCATAGACACACAGGGGGTAAAAACAAATGATCTCTGACATTTTGAATTTGACCCACCTGTGCCTTTATGCCTCAGGGTGGTGGGGCAATGAGGCAATGGGGAGGGGAGGGGAAGGGATGTGGGGGGTCTCCGCTTTAATGCAAGCTTTCCTCTTTCTTGTGTACTCATTCGCTTCCTGAATGGTATGATCCTATTAAATCACTGTTCGTGTAGGATTGCGTTAGACGTGGGACTTTGATAGGATATTTATTATTAAGTAAATTAAGGAAACTGACTTTGAAAAGGTAATTCCCTTCTGTGTATGATGTCTTAACCGTTATAAGCAGATATGCATGTTTCGCAACGCCACTATCTGCAAGCATCCTGTTCCAACCTTGAATTTGATTTTTTTTTCTCTCTCGTGAGATCTCCCTTCTCACTAAAGTTAATGTCGATTCTTGTATTATTCTGAGAGTCGGATAATTACAGTTTCCTATTTTTCTTTCATTTTGTAGAGTAAGAAATATCGTTGCAATAAAAACTAGAAATTCTCTTTAATCACCGAACGACTCAGAAAGGAAAGTATATATGTACCATTTTAAGTCATCTATTTTTGCACAGAAATTTCTTCGCCATATTCCAATACACATTGATCAACTTGATATTGCAACGGTATACGGCAGTAAAAATTAGTAGCGTGTGGCCAGTGTTTGTTGAATGTTGCAACTGAATGCAGAAACTTTCTATGTTAAATGAAACGCGTTCTCGACCAGCGAAGTGATAAGTGAAAATCGAATCATTTCTTCGAGGCGCCGCGTGACCGTGACGGAAACACGACTCGCAGTCCTGGGCGCCAAGGGAATCTTTTTCATTAGTAATTGCATGAGTGTGTATAGATATGTGTGTGTGTGTGTGAGTGTGTGTGTGTGTGTGTGTGTGTGTGTGTGTGATATATACATACGTGTGTGTGTGATATATACATATGTGTGTGTGTGATATATACATATGTATGTGTGTGATATATACATATGTGTGTGTGTGATATATACTTATGTGTGTGATATATACATATGTGTGTGTGTGTGTGTGTGTATGTGTGTGTATGTACATATATACATTCATATACATATATATCAAGGTAACTCACCATTATCTAGTCTTTGACCAGATGTTCCAATTAGCCCCCCCCCCCTCTCCTCCTCTCTTCAATTCCCTACCCCTACTTCCTATCCCCCCATCTCACCCCCCCCCCTGCCCTCTAAAGCCCGCCAGGTGTCTGGGTAACCATGACATTTATGCTTCAGGATCAGTGGGCACCCGGCCTGTCTCTGGCAAAGGTGCGGTTCCCGACGTTGCAGAAGAAGTTGCAATTTATGCACGATTGGGAAGAGGTGGGGGGGGGAAGGGATTTTGATAATTATTCAGTTTTATTTTTTGATAAATGTTGCGACAGGTACTTTTTTCTCTTTTAACTTAAATGATATACTTTCTTTGTTCCATGGTGAATATAACATACATTATTTCTCAGTGGACATTAAAACAGGTACCTTGCCAAATATGTATTACCTTCTTCAGACTCAGACTTAATAAAAAAAGAGTAAAATGTAATTCTTATAATATCAGTAATTGAATATATCACAAAAGAAGTGAAAATGTTGAAG
>NC_051391.1:52077171-52087171 GCF_015228065.2 Penaeus monodon
ATATGTGTATATATATATAAACAGATAGATATGGATATATATATGTGTATATATATATATAATATGTACATATATACATCATATATATATTAATATATATGTGTGTGTGTGTGTGTGTGTGTGTGTGTGTTGTGTGTGTGTGTGTGTGTGCCTATACACACGCACACATATGTGTACTTATATATATATATATATATATATATATATATATATATTATATATATATATATACATATATATATATATATATATATATATATATATATAATATATATACACGCGCGCGCGAGCGACCCCACATACACACACACACACACACACACACACACACACACACATACACATATATATATATATATATATATATATATATATATATATATATATATATAAAAGAGATATAGATAGATAGATGGAATTTTGTATCTATTCCTGTATTCAATTATTCATATGTATATTCATAGGTTGGTGTGTGTGTGTGTGTGTGTGTGTGTATACATGTATATATACATACACAGATCCGAGTCCCTATTCCACAAAATACCAGATTAAGCAAAACTTCAAGTAAATTGACCATGTTTTTTTAACACAGCAACATTCCATCTAAGATTACATCCTATACTCAAGAGTTTTCTTTTCATTAGTATTCAAACTGGTTGATTTTTTCGAGTAATTTATATCCATTGATTTCCAGCTGTACCTAAATTACCTACGATTAGCCTTAACCATTTTCATAATAAGCTTTTAAGTGACCTGAAATATGTGCCGACTAATATTTAACACGTGTTTATCATCCTAAATGTATGGTTAATTTGTTAAATTCTGATAAAAAAAACTGAATACTAAAGTTTAGAAATGAACATGTATATCAAAAAATTAAAGTAAACAAGACCTTGTTATAATATTAGTTGGTACCCATTTTGCAAGGAGGTCAGGTAGAGAAAAAAAAAGTTAAAACTGTACGACTTTCACTTAAATACATGTCGTTTTAAGTGAGTAAAAATATTCACTTGCTATCATGCGCTGTCTGTTTCAGTCAAGCAGAGAAGCATCAGCTTGATATAAATATATTGCGGTGATGGTGTGGCGGTTATTGTTGGATGTTGTGTGTTGTGTTGTGTTGGTGTGTGTGGTGTGTTGTGTGTGTGTGTGGTGTGTGTGTGGTTTGTGGTTTTGGTGTGTGGATGTGTGTGTGGTTGGAATATACGAGATATGCATTGCACAGTATATGCATAACAGCCATATTTATATGCATCTAATAATAACATTGGGGCCGCGGTGGCCGAATGGTTAGAGCGTCGGTCAGTGTCACGACGACATTGAGTTCGAGGGTCGAGTCACGCGCGCGTTGTTTCCTGGGCAAGGATTCACCGTTGCTGCTAGCACTGGGTGGCCAGCCAGCCCAGTCAGTGCGGGTCCAGCGGATAATAGGAGAATGATTACCTAGAAAGGTACACGGCACTCTCCGTGGAAGAATGGGACCCTACCACGTATCACTCCAGGCATCAACTGAAAACTACATAGTATCATGCATGAACCGGCTCAGACATGAACCTACCGTTAAAAGACGAAGAGAATAATAACATTGTCACAAAACACTTTTCCAGCTAACTCTGAATTATGACCAAGAGAAATCTTTGAGGTTTCCCCGTGTTCTTTGGTAAACAAATTTCTCAACACCTGCTTTCTTTCTGGAAGTGCTGATATATAGTATGGAAGATGCTTTGGTATATTGTTTACAGATTAAATTCCTTTTCATGTTAAACTGTATCAAAGCGTTTAAACTAAATAAATGAAGGAATAAACAAGTAATGTGCTGATATTAGCAAACACAAAACTATCTTTTTCTTAGCAAAGTATATGAAGTTTGACAGTTATACTAATCTAATTATGATGGTTACTGCTTAAGTGATTGCTTGAGGTTCACATTATAAGTTGCACAACTCTGAATAGATTACAGGCGCAGTTCTTTACATTGCGGTCCCTGTTAGAAAGGCAGCTGGTAATGCATTATGAAACTCTCCATGTCTTTATACACACATGCATTAGTTTGGTTAAGGAGAAATGTAACGGAAGAGAACAGAGGTCGTAAGCTATCCACATGATCAAGGAATTAAAGGAAACTTATTTGAGGGGAGGAAGTGTACTTTTTTCTTTATTGTTTAATTGGTTTGCTTAAGTCTTTAGCTGTGACTGTCAATGCGGGGTGGCTCTTGATATTCGTTTCTCTTCACTCAGTGCTTAGAACCGAGTCTGGTGACGCTCTTCTTCAATGCAAGACGCGGAAAAGAAAAAAATAATACTGTTGAGTTTATTATGAGGTAATTATTATTTTAAGTTTGTTTTATCCAATATTCTGGGCCAGGTAAGAGAAACAATCTCACAGGGTGATGCATTTTAAATTCAGAGAGAGAGAGAGAGAAAGAGAGAGAGAGAGAGAGAGAGATCCTGTCTTAAGACACACAAGCATACATGTGTGTGTGTGTGTGTGTGTGTGTGTGTGTGTGTACACACACACACATATATAGAAGCAACATATACCCTATATTTTGCCCCAAAAGAAGCAGTAAGACTACAAAACAGAAAAATCTGTTAAAGGCTCTCACATGCTGGTGACCCACAAACGCGTTCGGTGCCACACTTTTCCACAATCATCGAATGACTAGAAGTAAGCACTGTGGATGAGTGAAGGAGGAAGACAACAGATGCGATAGATAGGTTAAGGCAGATGCATCAACCAACTTTCAATAACCTGCTTCCTACCTGAACCTGTTTTCTAGAACAGGTACTGTAAATGAATCAGCGGGGATGAATGGGAATTTTGTAGAGGAACAGTGGATATCGCACGGTTCTTACGACAGGGAAATTCGAACGGAAAGTGCCAGACCTAATACTTACACAAACACACACATACATACACACACACACACACACACACACACACACACACACACACACACACACACACACACACACACACACACACACACACACACACATACACATATTATTCCACAGCCTATCATTGCACTACAGGACACAGGCCTCTCTTAAATCATGCGTGAGAGATAGTTTGGCAGTGCAACCCTTGCCTTATTACATGCCCGTCCTAATCAACCGCGGTCTAGCTATAAATTGAGGCATGACTTTGACTTCATTTGCATCACTTACATTTGACCTCTCGAGGTGATGTGTCAGTTCTCGCCGTGAGATCGGGAACCGAGCCAGCAGTCTGAGAGCGAGCATTTTGCAATTTATATATATATATATATATATATATATATATATATATATATATATATAGATATATATAAGAGAGAGAGAGAGAGAGAGAGAGAGAGAGAGAGAGAGAGAGAGAGAGAGAGGGAGAGAGAAAGAGAGAGAGAGAGAGAGAGAGAGAAGGAATGAGAGAGAGATTAAGAGAGAGAGAGAGAGAGAGAAATTAAGAGAGAGAGAGAGATTAAGAGAGAGAGAGATGTGTGTATTTGTCATAATCATTATTATTATAATTATTGTTATTATTGTTATTATTATTATTATTATTACCATTGTTATTATTATTGTTATTATGTGTTACTATTATCGGAATTATCATTATTGTTGTTGTTGTTATTATTATTAATATTACTACTACTATCATTATTATTATTATTACTATTATCATCATCATTACTATCACTATTATCATTATCATTATTATAATAATGATGAATATCATGATAATCATTATCTGTTATTATGTCATTAATATCATTACTATTACCATCACTTATTGTTGTAGTAGTTATAAGTACTATTGTTATTATCATTATTATTGTTATTATTATTATTATTATTATTATTATTATTATTATTATTATTATCATTATTATTATATAATTCTTTGTCCTTATCATTACTATTATCATCATCACCAGAATTATCATTATTATCATGATTATCACTTTTTTATTCTTCATCACCCTTATCATTACCATCATCAGTATTAGTATTAGCATTAGTGTAACTAGTGTTGTTATTGTTATCATTGTTGTTATCATTATTGTTATTGCTGTTATTATTATTGTCATTAATATAATTTTCATTATTGTTACTGTCATTATTATTGTTACTCATATTATTATTACTAACCTTACTCTTACTGCTACTGCTCCTATTATCATCATTATCAAAATTATCACCATTACCATAATCATTATCACATTATTGATATTAGAGTAGTGGCGTCATCATTATTGCTGTTGTTATCAACTTCATTAGAATTCGTTGCATCATGATTATCATCATTGTCATTACCATCGTCACTTTTATCTTGCAACTCAGCATCAGATCTTTGAAATGGCCTAAAAACTAAATACCTAATCGTCCATTTTGGTCTCAAAGAAAAACAGATAAAGATTGAAAATCTTTCTCTACGTAACAATTCTTCCACTTGAAAGTGTCTCGAGTCTTCGAAAGATTTTACGACATGTGTGACATTTACACTATATTCGTGAGCTTTGGCGTAAGGAACACAGTTTTATACCTCCTCATGCACAATAACTTTTACAAAGGTGTCTGAAAGAATAGGCGCGAGTCTGCTGCGAGTGTGGTAATATGCTGATTCCGTAGTAAAGATAGATGAATCGATTTGAGTTCTTGGATAGATTGAAAATAGAGATGGGGTACACAGCAGCTTGTCCACCGTTCGTTTCACAAGCGTGTTTACTGCTGGCTATAAAAAAAAGCCGGTATTTACATTAACCTGTAGTGACACCCCACTTTCATACTCTCATACTCTGTAATGTACTATACGTTTATGTTCTCGGAGAAGAATATAGAGGAAACGATATTCTATAACTTGTTTAGATGTAAACTTATGGTTATAAACGTCGAGTCCCTTTTCTTATCTGCCTTCTTGAAATATATGTATGAAAGCATATAAATTCATATCCTTTCATATCGAGTGAAATAGCAAAAAAAAAAATGATTCGAATTCTTAGATTTAAAAGAAATTTACACGCCAGAAGGTACCGTGCAGAAAACAGGTCAAAGGGGCGAAAATAGACGTATTTTAGGATGTCAGGTCAGAGTGGGTCAGTTATACGCTTATTTTCTTGAACCCCGATATAGCGGGACCCCCCTTTTTGCACTCTGACATTTTATGGACCTCATCAACCGCGTTATAGCTGTATGTATGTGTGTGTGTGTGTGTGTGTGTGTGTGTGTGTGTGTGTGTGTGTGTGTGTGTGTGTTGTGTGTGTGTGTGTGTGCGTGTGTGTGCATACCTACGTATCATATATAGATAGATAGATAAATAAATAGAGGCATCTCTCTCTCTCTCTCTCTCTCTCACCACCCACACACACACACACACACACACACACACACACACACACACATATTATATATTATATATATATATATATATATATATATATATATATATATATAATTGTATATATATAATATATATATTTATATATATATATATTATAATATGTATATATACATATATATATATATATATATATATATATATATATATATATATATATATATATATATATATACATAAACGGCTATACACACATACACATCAACATTTAATCGAACCCACTCTTCCCAGACATTACGTCATTATTCCAGCTTAGACATATATACAACCTACGTTCTGACACAGACGCATATACCTCAACACATAAACGCATAAAATCTAAAGGTAATATAATGCATTAATGTCAGCAATAAAAGACTTAAAATTCAACGCTGTGTTGCATGATCTCTCGTGCCGTAAATGTGCAAATGTTTTCATCTTTACTATTTTTGTTATCATCATGATTATTATCTTTTATTGTTGCTGTTGTTATTATTATTATTATTATTATTTATTATTATTATTATATATATTATTGTATTACATTATTATTATTATTATTATTTATATTATTATTATAATTATTATATTATTATTATTATTATTATTATTATTATCATTATTATTATTATTATTTTTATTATTATTACTATTATTATTATTATTATTATCATTAAATTATCATTATTATTACTATTGTTATTATCATTACTCTTATTATCATTCCTATTATTATTATTATCACTCTCATTATTATCATTATAATACTAATTGTTATTATTATCATTACTCTCATTAATAATATAACAATAATGATAACATTATTATTACTATTATCATCATCATCATCATTATTATTATTATTATTATTATTATTATTATTATTATTATTATTATTATTATTATTATCATTTATATTATTTTATTCTATATACTATACATCATTATACTATATCATTTATCATTATTATCATCATTAATGATAATGATGATTATTGTTATTATTATAATTGTTATTACTATTATAATTATTATTATTATTATCATCATCATCAGCAGCAGCAGCAGCATTACGATTATTAATATTATTATCATTATTATCATCAATATTATTATCATTATTATTGTTAATATTGTTGTTATAATTATTATCATTATAATATTTTATTTCTGTTATCATTATCAATATTAGAATTATTTTCATTATCATGATAATAATTTTTATTATAATTATCATTATAATTATTACTAGTATTACTATTATTATCATTATTATTATCATTATTTTTGTTATTACCATTATTACTATCTTTTTATTACTATCACTATAATCATTACAATTATTATTATCGTTGTTATTATTATTATTATTGTTGTTGATGTTGTTTTGTTGTTGTTGTTGTTGTTGTTTGTTGTTGTTTGTTGTTGTTGTTGTTGTTGTTGTTGTTAGTTATTATTATTATCATTATTATAATTATTTTAATTATCATGAAAATCATTACCATTATAATTATTATTACAATAATTATTGATAACATTATTACTATCTTTATTATTATGATTGCTATTTTATCATTATTATTATTGTTGTTATTATTATTGTTATTATCATTATCAATTATCATAATCATTATCATTATCACTATTGTTATTACTACTACCATCATTATTATCATCTTTATCATTATCATTATCTTTTTCATTATTACTATCATCAGTATCATCAACATCATTATCACCTTTATAGATTTCGTATTTCCAACCTCAATAAGACAATTTATCTAGAAAAGGAAAAGGAAAAATATAACAAAGTCAATAAAAGAAGCAAAAGAAATGAAACAATTATCAAAACACCTTTTTAATTTGTCAGATCGTTAGAATTCAATTAAAGAGAGCTTGTTAAGCCTGATCGTGGACTGCATATAATTACATATAAAAAAAAAGTGAAGCTACACAACAGCAACTGTGTGTAAAGATAAAAAAAAAGTGACTAATAGTAGGTGTTCTTTCTTAGGTCAAAGGTTAAGAACACAAAAACAAAAGCAGAAAAAAAAATATATAACATATTTACTCTCCTGGGTCACTTTCATTTTTGCAACTGCTATTTCTTGTGGATATACATCTTGGGTAAACTATTTTGATATTGTTTATTGTCTTATATGTATAGATAGAGTGGTTGATAAATGTCTATAGGGTAAGTGAGGGGGAGGGAAGGAGAGAGGGAGGGAGGGAGGGAGGGAGGGAGGGAGGGAGAGAGAGAGAGAGAGAGAGAAAGAGAGAGAGAGAGAGAGAGAGAGAGAGAGAGAGAGAGAGAGAAATAGATATAGAGAAAGATATGCAGAGAGAAACAGGCAGACAGACAAACAGAGACATATAGAAAAAGCGGACAGAAGGAGACAGAGGAAGAAACAGAGAGAGACAGAGAAAGAGAACAACAGAGAGAGAAAATAACGAAAAAAAGAAAGAAAAAAGAAAGAAAGGCATACAGATAAACCCCCACCGTGTCCTCGCTTCTCTGTCCTGGAAGCCCTGAACGTAGGGCGTGGCGAAGGAAAGGAGCCTACAAACCTCCCAACGAAAATGTTCCTGCGCCTTGAACAGCAGACTCCCTGTGCTTACTTATTTACATGTCTACCCCGCCCAGCATCCTTCTCGCTCTATCTCTATCTATCTATCTATCTGCCTATTTACTCATCTCTCGTTTTTTCGATTTTTTTTTCTTTGAACGTTTTATTGTCTCCCTCTCCCTCTCTCTCTCTCTATCTGTCTTTCTTTCGATTTCTTTTCATTTGAACGCTTTTCTCTATCCCTCTCCCTCTCTCTCTCTCTATCTCTCTATATATCTATCTATCTATCTCTATCTCTCTATCTATATATCTATCTCTATCTATCTCTATCTATCTGTCTATCCAACTCTCGTTCTCTTTACTATATACGTTACTCGGTGTGTATGACTTCCTTGCTCTGTTCACTTCCTGGCACCTTGTTCTCCTCGTTCTTTGCGTTTCTGGTCCACATTCTTCTATCTTGTCCTTCGCTTCTTCACGTTCTTAGACCTCCCTTTTCCGCCTATTTGTCTCTCCCTTTGTTCCGTGTTTTTGTTTTTTGTTTTTTTTTTTACAATATATTTTCGGTCTTATATTGTAAGACTGAAGACTTTCTTTTTTATTTTCGAGAGGGAGGAGTTCTTTCCCTTTCCGCTTTTCCTTTTGTTCTAATGAGCTATTCAGAAGTCCATCAAATGCGTCTGTTTATTGTAGTATATGTCTATATATTTTTTCGTTATATTTTCTTCCCGTAACAGCCCACAACTTTTGACATGTTTTTTTATACCCTGATATACCTTGGCATATTTTTTTCTTCTTGTTTTCTATCTATTCAACAGGCCTTCAAATGTATTTCTTAAATGCAGTGTATATATTTTCTTTTCTTTTCTTTGTTGTATTTTCGGTCCTCAAATCTTCAGTTCTTTAAGTATCACCCTCTAGCCCTGATCTAGCATGGAGTCATTTTCATCTGCCTCCGCTTATGTTTAGAAACATAGTTCAGTTCCCTGCTTCTCTTCTTCCGCGTCTCACACCTCCCTTTCAGTCCTCCACTTGTCTTCTCTTCCTCCGTCATCCTCCCATTCGACTCTTCTCTTTCCATCGAATTTCCACTTCCTCCACAAACGACCTTCGACCGCCATCTCTCCCGCTGGTTGGGATCGACCCGGTAACATTTCTACCGAGGGTGTGGCGCCGGTCACTCGCTGGACGTAACGACTTGGAGCCGAGGGAGGGCGGGTGAGTGGGTGTATGTCCGGTAGGGGGTGGAGGGAAGGAGTGGGTAATGGGTGGTGGGTGGCTGGGAGAGGGGAAGAGGGGGAGTGGCTGGGGGAGAGGAAGGAAAGGAGGGAGGGTGGGTGGGGGCGGAGATTGGAGATAATGGAAAGGTGAGATGTGATGGTGCTATGATGAGGGGCGTGGTAAGTGCGAAGGGCCGCATGTGTCTTGCGCTTATCACCGTTACTAAAACCGGGTTGCGATACGGGGCTGGCGGCGGCATACTACGAGGACCAACGGCTGACGAGGACGACGTTGAAAGGGAGCAAGGTCTTACCATCTACTGAGGAGGGAAAGTAGATTAGGGAAGGTGAGCGTAGGGCGCCACGGCTGAGGAGAAAGGAGAATGGGAAGGGAATGCACACCTGCCTGTAAAGGAAAGAGGCTAAACAGGTTCGACGAAAGGAAAGATCTGTTTCTCTCTAAGATTTTTCTTGTGGGCCTCTTGACAATTATCAAAAGCATATTATGACTATAACTGCCTTTCAAAGACAATGAGTTTTAGATTTTATTTAACATTAGTAGGTAATTGAAGAGAAGTGTAGCCAGCAGGTGTAATGAGTACAAGCCGGGTGTTTACATTTAACATGGAGGGAGGGAGGGAGGAAGAGAGAGGGAGGAGGAGGAAGGGAAGGAGGGAGGGAGGGAGGGAGGGAGGGAGGTAGGTAGGGAGGGAGGAAGGAAGGGAGGGAGACAGAGGGAGAGGGAGTGGGCTGCTGAAATAAGCCCGTGGTGCAGGCGTGTGCTGAAAGCCCTGTAATGAGAGGGCGTTGGCTTGGTGTTTAGTGTACGTAAAGATCATTAACATTTTTATTAACAT
>NC_051391.1:52099671-52102171 GCF_015228065.2 Penaeus monodon
CCGTTAGTGTTACCACAAAGTCATGAATAATGAAGAATGTCGATTTTCTTCCGAGATGAGGAACCGCAAGATGTTCTTGTAGACGCTCCGATCCGCAGAGAGAGGAGGACGTTTAACTTTAATATTTTAAGTAAAGTTATTTTTGACATAACGGATTCCATCGGTGATCTTGTTGGAGTTGAAGGAACTGCCTGAAGACTTCAAACTGGTGATGCTTCTTCTTCTTCTGGAGTTCCGGGAATGAGCCAGAACTTCCTTGGGGGGGGGGGGAAGGTGGTCTCTGGTTCTATTTTCAAGCCCGTCGCTACGTACTTGTCTTTGCGAAGATAAGGAGCATCGCCTCTGACATCCTTTCGCAGAGTCGTGCACCACAGCTGCCAAGTCCTCTGGTACACGCTGTCTGACCAGTTCACTGATGATGAGAACGTGAGACAGTCCGGTGTGGTAAGGGGTGAAAGTTTTCCCCGAAGGTCGCATCCTCAACGCTGATCCATGGGGTTATCACGAACAATCCAGCACATTGTGGGCGAGAGAGAAAACAAAATCTTGCATCAAAAAAACAAAAGATGAACACGTCATCTCGAATATTGTTCTTGATCACTATCAAAGATTGGTATTGAACACAATAACACAACATTTCAAGAAGCTTCGAATCCCGGACTATGAACGTAACAAAGGAGGTCCTCCCGTGCCGAAGAACGCTAATTCTTATTTGTATCCGCGCATTCTACGGACATCTAACCTACCTACCTCTTTTGCACCACCGGTCTGTACTGCAAATAGCAACAATACAGCTAACCTTGTGCGTCAGACCTTCATTGGCATCCCTCTTAACGTACCAACCGGAAGCACTTTGTTGTATCCGCCATCACTCAACGTCTTGTCAAAGAAATGAACAAAGGAAATCAAACACGGGCTTAAACGTACGCGCAAAGCCATTATCTTAATATTGTTGAAGGTTAACCGTTCTGCGCCTGGTAATTGTTCGCGCCGAGAGCAAGGACATGTCCTTCTCGCCAACGTGTTAACTACAATTTGCAAAAGACCCGAGCAACACCTCTCTTAACACACGTTGATGAATCTGAACGCATAGTCATCGCAAGAAAAATAAGGAGGGCGTAGTTATCATAACCTACTTTGGTTTAACGTTCATACAATGGTCTGGACATCAAGGTCTGGCCAAGAGTAGGAAAGAAAGATTATCAAGTTTAAGAAAAAAAGTAAGGAAACTAACGAAAAAAACAAACAAACCCGGAAGTCCCCATTACAAAACTAAACTAACTGTCACAATATCATTACTTCGACAGCCATAACTGTTCAGCGCAAAATCGTTTGATATGTCATTAACACATTGTTACATTTTTCCTTCTGTCACACTCTTATTTCTCTCCATTTATGTCCTTGTTTGTTATAAAAGAAAAGGTATTGTTCGGAGATAGCGTTATTTTTCGTCCACACATGACAATTAGAACAATCTACTGTAAAGAGAAAGAAATGGCAAAAAAAAGTAAATGATCTACATAATTTCCAAAGACAATAAGCAGACGTAATTGCAAAACGGTTTTTGATCGTTATAAATGTAAATGTGTCATTGTTATAAACAGCTTCTTCCTTCACTCTTTCTTTATAAATAATGGAAAGTAAAAAGTATATGCGTAATACAACCGAACAGTTACCGTCTTAACCTACATCATATCTCATTAAAATTATATATCAGTACATCTTTCTATGTAAAACGAGGTAACCTGATGATCTGTGAATAGGTGGGTCTTTTATGAAATTTACTATAGTGTTATGGAAATGGTAAAACACTTTAGAGTAATCTCATCCTTATCTTAACGCTAAAGTTATAGTTATTACTCTCATTACTTTTGTTGTTATCATCATTGTTGTCCATTATTACTCATTGTGATAATGTTAATATTATTATTACTGTCGTATAATCACTGTTTTTATTACCATTATCATCTTTACATCATTACAATATTGATTTTGTAAATATAATTACTGTTACTTTTGTTGTCATGATTATTATCACTATTATCATTTCTATTGTCACTATTAATATTACTATATTATTATTGTTATTGCCATAATCATCATCATCACCACCATTATTATTAATAATATTGTTGTTGTTATCATCATCATCATCATTTTAATTATCATTATCACTATTATTATTATCATCTTCATTCTTATAAACAATATAATAATGACCATTTTTATTATATTCACATTATCATTATCATCATCATCTTTATCATTATTACTATTGCCATTATTACTGGCATTATCCTTATTATCATTATCATTATTACTATCATAATTATCATCATTCTTGTAATTATCAACAAAACCACCACCATCATACGCTATCACTTTGTCTTCTTCATTATCATCACCACTGTCATCACTAATACAATTGTTAATGCTAATTCGTGTTAACAATGTTTCAAGCTGGTATCATTTACATATTTTCGGAGTTATGAAAGTAAAT
>NC_051391.1:52137171-52147171 GCF_015228065.2 Penaeus monodon
TATCTCCTCTCTGTTCATATATTTTATCCTCTGTCTTACCTCATGGATTTGACATCAGTGATTATAATAATGATATTGTAAGTATAATGATGATAATGATAATGATGATGATAATAGGAATAATAATGACAATGATAATAATGATAGTGCTGATAATGATAATTGTAATAAGGATAATCGTGATAGTGATAATAGTGATAATGAAAATGAAGATTATGATCATAATGGTAGTGTTATTAATCGTGATAATAATAATGATAATAGTAATAATGATGATAATAGTAATAATAATAATAACTAATAATAATGATAATAGTAATAATAATGATAATAGTAATAATAATGATAATAGTAATTATAATGATAATAGTAATTATAATGATAATAGTAATTATAATGACAATAGTAGTAATAATGATATTAGTAATAGTAATAATAATAGTAGTAATATTAATAGTAAAATATAAAGTTATCGTAAACAAGAAAAAAAACAATAATGATAGCAACAAAGAAACCACAGAAAAAAGCTATCCTATAGTTAAAAAAGGCAAAATATCCCCCTTACATCCATTCATAACCAACATGCTCTCTCGCAACCACAGAACGCGAGGCCTAGCCCCTCAACCAGGAGCCTCCAGACGTCGCAGCAAGTGACCAATTTCACCATGACGATCCTCATGGGCCTCATACTGGTGGTGGCTGTCTACTTCTCCGTCGCCAAGTTCCAGACTAATGTGCCGGAGTATGAGGCGACGCTCAAAGAGGTTTGTGTGGGAAGGTATTTGTGTGGGGTTTGTGAGTCGGGTGTAGGCAGGAGGGAGGGTCAAGGATTGTGGGAGGAAGGGAGAGAGGAGAAGGAAGGGGACATAAAGGATTGAGGGAGGGAGGAGAGAGAAGGGGAGGGGAAAGAGGTAAGGGGAGAGGGAGGGAAGTCTAGGAGAAAGGAGGGAAGGGAGGGGGGAGAGGGAAGTATAGAAGGAGGGAGAGAGGGAAGTATAGAAGGAGGGAGGCAGGAAGGTATAGAAGGAAGGAAGGGAAGGGAGAGGTAAGTATAGAAGGAGGGAGAGAGAGAGGTATAGAAGGAGGGAGGAGGGAAGGAGGTATAGAAGGGAGGGAGGGATGTAAGAAAGTAGAATATACCTCCAATCTGGCTCATGTGGCCCCATCTATGGTATTTCTCCAGCCCTTCCTATCCCAAGCAAAATCCTGGATCATCCTAAGCCACTCAAACTTGGCAAGACTAATAAAGTCCTGTTGGACTGCGTCTAACCACGTCTCCCTGGCCTGCTCGTGCAACCCAGGGCCGGAGATGAGAGATGTGCTATGATGTGATGTGGAGTGGAATGTGTATGATGCAGTGTGTTTTGTGATGTGGTAGAGTGGAATGGGTATGGTGCAATGTGTTTTGTGATGTGGAGTGAAATGGGTATGGTGCAGTGTGATGTGGAATGGAAAGTGTATGATATGTGTGTTTTGTGATGCGGTAGGGTTGGATGTGTATGATGCTATTGTTTTATGGTGTGGTGGAGTGGAATGTGTATGATGCCGTGTGTTTGGTGATGTGGAGTGGAATGTGTATGGTGCAGTGTGCTTTGTGATGTGGTGGAATGGGAGGTGTAGTGGCTGGAGTGGGATTTGTTTGCGATGTGATGGACTTTGTTAGATGGGTTGTGATGTGATGCAATGCGCTGTGTGATGTTTGCCCTCTTGTGTAATACGTAGGCTGGAATGGTCTCTGATGTGAAGTTATGGGAGGGAGGGGATAGGTTGCGATGCTTGGTTCTGTGTGTTTGATGTGATGTGGTTGTTGTGGAATGTTTGTGATGTTGCACATGGAGTTGGTTGTTTGAGATGTGATATAATGGATGATAAACCTAAGGTTGTATTTCTTTATAAATTGTTATTTATGGTCTCTATTTACAGGTTTGTCGGACGTCATACTTGCCTCGCCTGCAGTATAAGGGAGTCGAGAGCTTCTTCGAGTATTTGCTGAATCCAGATAAAAGCTTTTGTACATCGTGGGTGGATTTTAGCAAAGAGAACAAGACAGTTAATCGGGTAAGATTTTTTCTTTTCTTTTCGCTCTCCTCTCTCTCTCTCTCTCTCTCTCTCTCTCTCTCTCTCTCTCTCTCTCTCTCTCTCTCTCTCTCTCTCTCTCCTTCTCCTTCTTTCTTCTTTTCCTCCTTCACTCGTCTCCTACCATTCTTCCCTGCCTCCCTCCTTCCCTTGTCTCCTCCCTCCTCTCCTCCTCGTTTCCTCCCTCCCTCGTTTTTTCCTTCCCTCCCTCGTTTTTTCCTTCCCTCCCTCGTTTTTTCCTTCCCTCCCTCGTTTTTTCCTTCCCTCCTCGTTTTTTCCTTCCCTCCTCGTTTCTTCCCTCCTTACCTCGTCTCCTCCCTCCCTCCCGTCTCGTCTTCTCCCTCCCTCCCTCCCTCCCTCCCTCTGTCCTCGTTTTCTCCCTCCTTACCTAGCCTCCTCCCTCCCTCCCTCTTTCCTCGCTTTCTCCCTTAATGACACTGCATCTTATACCCACTAGGGACCACCCCACGTTATGTTTTACAAAGCATCTTTACCTCTGTCCAGGTACGACGCGACAACCACTACGGACGGTATGTGTGTGCTAACCCTGGGGATGACGGAGAGGGCGAATCCTGTCTTGTTTACTACTTCACTGTGGTTGATAATGAACAGTTCAAGAAGGACATGGACAAGCTTACATGCCACGTTCACGAAATTGTTGACAAGTTGGTAAGGCATTCGATTTGCGTGAGAGT
Source organism: Penaeus monodon (assembly GCF_015228065.2). NCBI lineage: Eukaryota > Metazoa > Arthropoda > Malacostraca > Decapoda > Penaeidae > Penaeus > Penaeus monodon. Next base: position 52,139,943 of record NC_051391.1, read on the forward strand.
TGTGTGTGTTAAGTTTTTTCGATGTTGTAAAGTGGTGTATCCTGATAGCTAAGGAAGTCGTTTTTTTAAAATTATTCTTATCATCCATGTTTGTCACTCTCTTTTATTGTTTCCTTTTCCTGTTCCCCTTTCTCTCCCTTTTCTTTCTTTCTTTTTCTAATTCTCACTTATTTTCTTTTTCTTTATCTCTACTTATTAGGCTGTTGATCCATCTATTATCTCTCTTATTCCTTCCTCGCCCTTTTTATCTCTCTCTGTCTCTGTCTACCGACCGACCGACCGATCTACTCACCTACCCACAAACTCACCCACTTACCTCCCTCCCTCTCCGCCTGTCTCCCTTCCTCCCTCCACCCCCCCCACCCACCTCCCCTCCCTCCCTCCCTCCCCTCCCTCCCTCCCTCCCTCCCTACCTACCTACCTACCTATCTATTTATCCATCTCACTCTACAGAAGAAGGAAGTGGAGGAATCAGAGAAATGGCCGAGAAGACACCCGTGGCAGATTTCGGAGATATCCTACGACAAAGTCCTCCCCAGGGGCTCGGTCAAACACCGTCGGTCTCTGAAGGACATCGTGACCTCTCTTGGGCACGTCGGGCGCAAGGTCAGGTTCCTAAGAGCTGATCTTCTGGGACAGGAGTGGACGCTGCTTCGTCAGGTGGTGACGAATTATAATATGATTAATGTCCGCCAGGTAAGGAGTCAGCAGAAGGCTTGTGTACTGTATATTAATTACATGTGTAAACCGTTTAATGCATTGATGCAATGGCAGAATACACAAATACACATTAGATCCATTTTTTTGGTTAATTATTCTTATGAAGAGGAACTCGTGGCTAGTTTTATTTGGTTTGTGTTCTATATCAGTAGCTTGTTAAAACCATTTACTGTGTTTATGTAATGGGAGAATAAATAGCACGTATACACCTGTAGGGTTTACTGAAACCTCAGGTGGTGACGAGTCATACTGTCATTAATGTCCGCCTGGTACAAATATATATAAAGTACATAAGATGCATGCTACATATGGGGAAAAATAACTACTATAATACACATGTTAGATTTACTGAGATATGTGTGTTTAAAAGGATTAAGTACATTAGGTTTGGTTAAACACAGGCCAAGTTAAACGGGGATATCTCTGTGTGCTGAAAGTATACCGTACTTTGTTTCCCTAGCCACACCTAGTACTTTTTTAAAAACTTGTAAGTTAACCAAATAAAATATATGAGATTAAGGAATATCGAATCTGCATATCAACTCTCAAGATGATTTTGAACATTGTACAAAGACCCTCTTTTAACAGATCAGCGTTGGTTTGCATATACCCTTGAGTGTGAATCAACTGACGATGGAAGAACGGAAACGATATTTTGAAGACTTGTATAAGGTAAGGATATATGCTTCCCTGAACCGCGCATGAATTTTCTCTGTATTATCAGGGGTTGATCTGAAAACATCATTAGGCATTTTACGTTAAACAGGTTTTCATTTGGAGTACTAACTGATCTTGGTGATTTTAATTTATCAATGGCAAATGTTACATTACATTTTCATTGATAAAACTTTGTCTTTTAATTTGTTTGAACTGAAGTACATTGATAATAGTCCGGCTAGTGTATTTAGATCTTCATGTTTCATTTTTTCATAAACTTAGTAGCATATGTGCACAGTCATTCTTTGATATTGCCTTGGTGCTCGGATGCAATGTTTTCTGTAATTTCTGGATTTTATTTTCTCATTTACGTTAAATATTTTCTTTTGAGGAGATAAACAGGTCAACATGCTTTATAAACTTAAGACTGTTACCAAAGCGTTAAAGTTGGTTTTCTGCCTATATTGAATAACAAAATGTTGTAGCATTTACACAAAATAATCAAATATGAAATTAATGGTAATTACATTACAGAATTATGATACATAATGTGTGCTGTAACACACGAAGACATTAATTAAAGTAAATGCACAACCTAACATGAAAAATACATTTTCGTTAATGCAAATGTGTAATTTAGTATTCAACAAGAAACAAATCCTCAAAACGTATAGATTAAATATATCAGAAAAATAAAATCAACCCCAAATTTCTTATTATTTTTAAGGTATTATGCTTATTTACATATCCTCACTTTTTCCACTAACAGGTGTTCGAGGGACTGGCATGTCTAGGTTACAAACACGTTCGAGTCGAAGGGATCGAGACAGACAGAAGCCGTTTAGTCGTTCCTGAAATGGACGGTGCGACCCTCCCTTCCTTTTTCGAGGTCTACTGGGTCAAGGCAGCTCCTCAGACTGATGGAAGTAATGATGGCCATTATGTTTATTATTAAATGGTGCCAAGTCGATGTAATTACGTGTGTGTGTGTTGTGTTGTGTGTGAAGTTGTTATTAATATCAGCTGTTAATTTAAGTACATATTAAAGATAACCTATACAGTATTATGGATCTTCTTGTTCCTTATATGTAATAGGGATTTGGTCTGTCGATTGAGATAAAGGATAAAGGAATTGGACGTTAATGCAATTCTTATAGAATATTTTATTTCGATAATATCCAGTTGAATATATTTTTATCAATTATTTTTTATCTATAAACTGACGAATTCTCACACATCTTTCTATGGCACCGTTTTTACCACGGGTATAAAATTAATAATATAAAACATAGAAAATTGAAACAACTTTACCAGTCTATGAGCCTGTAGGTATTAAAACAATACGAAAAAACAACCAAAAGCAACGGAAAATTAATAGTAAAGAATATGAAAAACAAGTACTAATATAAAGATAGATTAAATGAAAAGCTAATATGAAGCGAAACACTAACAACGAACAAGGAAAAGAACAATAAAACACACTAGTATGTTCTTCCCTTTGTTGTTCCACTTTGTTGTTCCAGTTTGTTCGACATGAACCTAAAAGAAAAAGTAAATAAATAAGAAAACTCGGGTTAACACCTCGCTAGTTAGCCGACTGCCACACCCAAGCTATTGATCACAAGGTCTGTAACGTACATAAGCAGACAAATGCAAATCAGCGTTGTCCTGTTGATGCATGTTGTTTGCTAAGGACTCAGAAAGATAACTATGTGGAAACTCGGTACGTTATCGGGTTTAAATGTCAGTCATATGTGATAGAAGACAAGAAGAAGGTTTAATCTAATGTTATTTATTTATAATGGAAAGCAAATGTCTAGGTTTCATTTATTTATGATAATAGACTTGAATGTTCAAAATTTTATGTGCATACGCATTCGGAATTAGGATCCTTATGAATAATATAGGGTCATGTGACCTTGATATCTTGATAGCATTTTTTTTTGGGGGGGTGGGGCTTTTAACTATTAACCATTAACCATAAATAATATATCCAAACTCCATGATAGTATAGAAAGAAGCAATAAAAAATGTGTGACAAAACATATATATATATATATATATATATATATATATATATATATATATATATATATATATATATATATATATATATATGACTAACCAACTTTGAAGAATAACATATTTCATGTCTACTAGTTCCATACACAGAATCAGAAGACTTTTGCATTACCTATAAGACGGTTAATGGTAATAATACTTCATAAGGAAAGAAAAGAATTGCGTTAAAGAATAGCAACGTCAGGTTATAACACGTTTTCACACCAAGTTGCGAGATAGCGCAAAGCTAATACAATAAATGAGTAATTATGTATTGTGATTTATTTTGGTTGAGATAACCGTGAAGTGCAAAATGCATAAACTGTCACTCTATAAGCAGATACAGGACCAACCATGAGTATTCTTCTACTGCTTTTGTAATAAACTATCAGAATACAATTTTTCTTCTAAATCTTCACGCCGTGTCTTCAGTAAACTTCAATATATTGGGTTATGTAAAATCATCAACATAGAACAAGGAAAAGTAAAACGTATAAATTGAGTGATATTCTATACATGCAATATAAGCATAATGAGGAGGATAAATTTTTACATTCTCTTCTTGAGTTTCTCTCTCATATGTTTACAAACATGTCTCTACATTCATATATATATATATATATATATATATATATATATTTATATATACAAATGTATGCATAATATATACAGATACACACATGTATATACAATATATATATATATATATATATATATATATATATATATATATATATATATATATATATATATACACACACACAAACATATATATGAGTGCGTGTGTACACGTATATTCAGAGAGTGAGACATTAAGGATGGTGAGGAAGTGTCACATGCAAAGGACACCGGAGGTATCAATCTTTCCGAGCCAAAGCCAAGGAAAATATTCTGCGAGGCTGGAGGAACGGAGCTTAGAATTTGTGTTGTGGATCATATTTAAGTTTTCTAATTATTTATATTTACAAAAGAAATGCATAATCATACCACTCAGTTCACACATACACGTGTCATTTAAATAAAAGACCAGAAGGAAAATTAAGAGAGCAAAAAGTCAGCAACCAGTGTGTGTGTGTGTGTGTGTGTGTGTGTGTGTGCAAATTCCTGCTACTAGTTGCTAATTTACTTACATCTTATAATCAAACAGTTTTCCCGATTATTGCCATCAACATTTCTCTCAGTAGCAATAAACGCAACAAAAGAAAATCCTAATAGTAGCACAGGATCACCGCCAATACAGAAAAAGCCCGGGTTTATTTATACCAGAAATGCTTCCTTTCCCCTTTGGCAGAGAGACAAGACAAGGAGCGTTTGTCAAGTCATATATATATATATATATATATATATATATATATATATATATATATATATATATATATATATATATATATATATATTATGTTCGTATATACATATTTGTATATATCATGTGTGTGTGTGTAAATAATTATATATAGAAAGATATTTGTATATCATATATATGTTTGTATGTATATATATGTGTATACATACATATATATATATATATATATATATATATATATATATATATATATATATATATATATATATATGTGTGGTGTGTGTGTGTGTGTGTGTGTGTGTGTGTGTTTGTTTGTTGTTTGTGTGTGCGTTTGTTTATTTATATAATGTATATTGATATATATATATATATATATATATATATATATATATATAATATATATATATATAATATATTCACACACACACACACACACACACACACACACACACACACACACACAACCACAAACACACAAATATATATATATATATATATATATATATATATATATATATATATATATATATACAGAAAGAGAGAGAGAGGCCATTCTGTCTCATTCTTCTTCCTATTTTTACATTGTTATTTTGCTTACATGATACAGACATGATATATATGTTTATATGAAGAAACGAGAGAATGAGAAGCTGAAAAAAGTGATTACACCACTTGGTGTTACAGAGTCCGCTTCTGTAACAGTAAAACGTGTGCAAAACGTATAGTCACTGAGGATTCTTTTTTTTTTTTTCATAAGTACATACCATGTTTCCTTGTGTTCTCGAGAATGACTTACACTACAGAAAGCACTCGAATGATAATAAAAAAAATCACCCAATACAGAAAAGAAAGAGATATTAGCGCTGTCTTATCAGCGTATGCATTAATACCAGACGTCTTCCATTCCTGATAAGATAATAAGATGGTAATGCATTACTTTGAGGATTTGTTGAAGTGTAGATGTTAAAGATCAATAGCATTTGAACTTTGATATGTTTCAGTTTTAAATGTGCCACGACAAACAATACTGTGATCCTTTTAAGGTAAGATAATAGTAATTATGATAATGACGAGGATGGTGATGACGATAACAGTGATATTAGTGAATAATAGTGGTAATAATGGTGAAGGTAGTGATAGGGGTAATAAGGGTAATGGTGATAATAATGACAATCCAAAAATAATGATTCCACGGAGCAAAACAAATAGATAGATAGATAAGAAATGAGTGGTATTTCTCTCTCCCTCTTATACCCTTCTTTTATCTCTCTTTTCCCTCTCCCTCCACTTTTCCCTTGTCTGCTTGGCCACACCCTTTCACTCAATAATCTTCCACTTCCCCTCTCTTAAACCGTGTTCATGTTGAGAGATGTAGAAAAGATGTGAATGTGAATGAATATCTTCACAATACAAGAAATGTATTTGACCGGTTTCGATTATATGTATCCGTGTATTTCTGACGAAGATGTAATTGAAACCGGTCAGATACATCTCTTGTATTGTGAAGATATTCATTCTCATTCATACCTTTTTCTACGTCCCTTCCTCTTCTTCCTTAACCCCCCCCCCACCTCCCTCGTTCCCCTGTCCCCTCCCCCTTCTCTACCATCCCCCAACCTCCCTCTCCCTCTACCTCCCCTCATTTCCCCTTACCCAATGCTTCTCCCTTTCTCTTCTGGTTCCCCTTCGCCATCTCCCTTTTTCTCATTTCTCTTTCTTCCCTTTCTCCCCCCTCCCCCCTTTCTTCTCCTTCATTTCCCTTCCTACCTTCCTCCTAAACCTTCTTCCTCCGGTAGTCGTGATGGTGATTACGGTGATGATGATGGTGATTGTGGTGATGATGAAAATGATGATGACGATATTGATGATGATGGTGATTATGGTGATGAAAATGATGATGTGATGATGATGGTGGTGGTGGTGGTGGTGGTGGTGGTGGTGGTGGTGGTGGTGATGATGATGATGATGATGATGATGATGATGATGATGATGATAATGATAATGATAATGATAATGGTGATGATGATAATGATGATGATGATATAGTGATGATGGAAAATAATGATTATGGTAATGATGAAGAACATAAAGATGATTGTGATCACGGTAATGATGGCGATGGTGATTATAGTGATGATGAAGATGGTGATGATGATGATTATGAAGATGAGGATTATGACCTACGGAGAGACAAAACACAAATAAGATTAACATACAACCATGATGATGATGATGATGATGAAGTGGATGATGGGGATGAAGATGATGATGGTGATGATGAAGATTATGAAGTTGATGATGATGAAGATGAGGAGGAGGAGGACGTGAAGATGATGATGGTGATGATGAGATGATATAATGAAGGTGATAATGATGATGATGGTAATGGTGATGAAGGTGATGATAATGAAGATAATGATAATGAAGATGCTGCTGCTGATGATGAAGATGATCATGATGGTGATGGTGAAGAGGATGATGATCATGA
>NC_051391.1:52152171-52177118 GCF_015228065.2 Penaeus monodon
CGATGTCAATCAGTGCAACAAAGAACGTAATACCATATTGCACGTAGCTGCCAAGGAGGGCAGGTATGACATTTGTAACATGATTTTAGATCAATCGCAGCTTCGTGTTAATGTCAAAAACAAGCGAGGCATGACGGCCTTGCATCTCGCAGCTCAGGAGAATCAACCACGGGTGTTGCAGCTCCTTTTGGAAAAAGGAGGTATAGATTGGAAAATCCAAGATTCGAATTTCTACTTAGCTCTTCATTACGCGGCACAGAAAGGGTTTCCCAAATGCTGCGAAGTATTGATGTCCTCAGATATCAAAGATAACAAAGTCAAACAGCTTTCAACTTGTTTGAAAGATGGCAAAACAGCCCTTATGCTAGCTGCCAAAAATGGGCATCATAAATGTTGTGAGAATCTAACATTAAACAATATCAACGCGAAGGATAAGTCTGGCACCACCGCCTTGCATTATGCAGCATATGGAGGATACGAAATCACAGTATCTGAACTGCTTGCAATGGGAGCGAATCCGAACACGCAGAGCAAGAAAGGCAGCGCCCCAGTCCTCGATGCCGCGTCGAAGAAGAGGCCGGGTTGCCTGAAAGCCCTCCTTGCCAAGGAAGTGAATCTGAGTGTCTTCGATAAACAAGGCAAGGGGGTCCTTCACTACGCAGCTGAGAAGAATGCCGAAGAATGCTTGGGACTGTTGTTAGAAATTCCCAGTGTATTGTCAATCCTGGACCGAAAAGACAAGGACAACTGCACTGCTCTCCACTTAGCCATCAAGCGGGAAGCAGTCGAATGTGCCCTCTTGCTGCTGGAGAAGGGCTCCTCGGCGACGGAGGAGTGCGTGGGCGGAATGACACCCCTTCACCTCGCTGCGGACAAAGGGTATACGATCATATGTGAGAAACTATTCGCAATGCCTGGAGTGCAAGTTAGTAAAGAGAACGAAATGAAAGCAACGCCCTTGCATTTAGCAGCATTGCACGGATCGGTAGATGTTTGCCAGATGCTGCTCCGGCGAGGGGCGCGACAGACGGCGGTCGACGTACACGGACGGACGGCTCTGCACTTGGCATCCGGGAAGGGAAATGCCAACGTGGTCAAGTTCCTGTGCCGGAAAGGAGTCCCGAACAAGGCGAAGGATGATACCGGGTCGAATGCGTTGCATCTTGCGGCTGTGTCGTCAGAAGGAGCGCTAGAATGTTGCAAAATCCTGACAGCCAACGCAAAGGCACTTAACTGGGATACGGATCGAGACCAGAAGTTACCTATCGACAGAGCTTTCGAAAGTGGGCATGACGAAATTTTCAAACTTCTACTGAAGAAATTAATGTTCAAGGATAATCAAGACAGTCGAATGCTGACTCTGCATAAGTATATGCATGAAGCATTACTCACGAACAGACTGTAAGTATAATGTTTGCTTTCTTTCTATATGCAGGTATAAATTTATGTTAGGTTTTTTAATTTAGGGGAAAAAAGTTCTACTTCATTTATATTATCCTTGATATACATAATGCTTTTTACAATGTTTAGGTATGAATTACTTTTTCAACATAGAAATTAAAGCCTTTTTTCACTCTTCTCATTTATTGACATCATTCTGCAGAAGCATTGTGGAAGCCATCATAGACAGTGAGTGGTGGGAATCAGGTTTTATTGGAAAAAATGGCCACCACTGTGAGAATTTTCGTATGCTGGTGATGTCTCACCCGGAGCTAGCCCTCAAAGTCCAAGAAAAGTGTGTTGAACGTGTTTCAAACTTGGAGACACGATATGATTTCAGGCTGTATAATGATAACTATTATATTCCAGCAGGTAAGGGGGACATTTTTAAACCAATAAATAAATTTGAATCAGTTATATATAGATATATTTTTTTATGAGTTCAGATGTGAAAACATGTTTTGTTGTTTGTATGTAAAGGCGGCATCAGGATTAAAATATAGTTTTAATTTGCCTCAGAAATTACATAATTCTGCTGTAAATTTTTAAAATTATTATTATGTGAAGTTGGTGTCAGAATAATAATTATAAAAAAGAACCTCTGAAATGAAGTAATTAAAAATGCCACTGCATATGCAGATACGGAGAAACGTGCAATCAGCCCCTTCGACCAGACCACAGGATCTGTTCTACCGAAGGCACAGCAATTCACTGTTGGTCTGGCATGGAAAAACTCGCATCCTCTGGCACTCATGGTCTCCCACCACCGCTACCAGAACCTGCTGCACCCTCTCTCCAAGGCGTGGATGTTGCAACAGTGGAGGACATATGCTTACAAGATCTTCCTGCTTCTTCTGTTGCATGAGCTGTTCTTTGTCGGCAGTCTGATTGGGTTCATGGCTTGTGTCGAGTAAGGAAGGAGGTTGTGTGTGTTTATTTATTTGTTTGCTTGTGTTTATGTGTTTGTTGCCAGGTGTGTGCACATGTAACATATTTCAGATGTTCTCATATGCTCAAGTCTTGTTATTCAATTCATGATTTCCATTTTTCAGCAACTGGAATCAAAATAAAATTGCGCTGCAATTTCACCAAAGATGCATTCATTCGCACATCAGAAGAATATGACTCATTGAGTAATGACACAAAAGCTCAGTTTGATGAGTGCAATGCATCCCTTCCCACAAAATCAGCATTATGGATAGCATTAATTCTGGCCATGTGTTTCATGTTGTTTTTGGAATCTAATTTCTTATTCAGGGTAGGCTAATACTGTCCTCTGTGATATTTCATTTATATATGTCTATATGAGAAGTACTATGTATACTATGTGAAGTAATTGTGTGTATTTTTAGGTCTTCTCAACATACAAAAATCACATTAATGTTCTTTTGTTGTTTTTTCTTCCACAGCTGAAGAAGGAATATTTCTTCCTCACTGGAAATTTTGTGCGAATCCTTCGGTCAGCTTGCACTCTGGTCACTTTGGTTCCCCAAGGACTCTGTCAGTACAATTACCTAGTGTTGAACGTAAGTAATGGTACATGCAAATTTTTCTGTCATCTTGAATATTGTGTTGAAAGTTTTAGAGTGATTAAAGTCGGGTGATTTTTAGTAGAAGTCAAAGATAGGAATTTGTATTTGTCATTTTATTCTTCCGTGTAATGTGTATTTTTTACTAAAGAATTAACATTACTCATATCATTGCTAATTGGCATTGTTGATTATCAGAAATGGAATATATTACATATTTAGTATATTCTTATTAACCTATCACTTAAGTATTGTATGGTATATTGACTCTATGACATATAAGCAATATCTCAGTATTTTTCCTCTTTTTTTTTTTTCTTTTTTTTAGATTCTGCAGTGGCAATTTGGCGTTGCAGCCCTTCTCCTAGCCTGGCTTCATCTTATAAACACACTCAATGAACTGCCAATGTTGTCTGTCTTCATGCCCATCACAAACAGTTTCATGAAGAGCTTCTTCAAGGTTCTCTTCTACATCATTATGCTCGTTTTTGTTTTCGCCTTCATCTTCCATCTCCTCCTTCAGGATCAGGATGCCTTCTTCACTGTGCCACAGGCCATGGTGAAGACTATTGTATGGATGCTTGGTGACTTAGCCTACGACGACACCTTCCTGGCAGAGAAGAACACTCTCCTTTACCCTGTTATGGTTAACATTCTCTTTGTGGTGTTCGTCACTGTCATTGGAGGTTTCATTGTGAACTTGATCATTACGCAACCTTCCAATAAACTAGATGACTTCAGGGAAAAGGCTTCATTTCATCTTGCTGCAAACCGAGTTGCTCTCTTCCTCCGTTTGGATATCTGCTTCCCCTTCTTCAAGAAAATGAGGATGACCCAATTCTTTGTTGATGATATAAAGGACAAGCACCATAATTTTTTGACAAGGAAGCTCCTCATGCTTGACATGAAGGAGGAAGCACCTGAAGCACCCACTCCTATCGAAGTCCAATTAGAAGAACAGAGGAAACATATCAGCATGTTACTGAACTTGCAAATGGAACAGAAGGAAGAAATGCAAGAACTGAAACACCAATTGAAAATATTGGTTAATAAGACTCTGCAGTAAATTCTGAATTCTGATTGTTGAATATAATTTGTTTGATACGAAGATACTTATTTGAGGCTGACTCGTTTTGTTTTTTTTTGTTTTTTTTTATAAGCCTGTGGCTGTGCTATGATTTGTGTAAATCTTATGTACTTTAATGAATTATTTTAGTTCTTTATAAAGCGACTGCACTCCACTGTACCTTCTCATGTAATCTCAACTCATAACAGTTTGTTATATATTTCTTTAGGTGTAAGCAATAAAATATATAGGTATACTGAACAACTATTTTTGACCATCAGATGATTTTTAAATACTAATTGCCATTTGCAGTGAATTATCTTAAGGTCTTTGCTTCCTAAACACATATCCAAAAGCAAACAAGAGTATAATCAATCATGTACCAATATTTCTGAAATTTTGGTAGTTTCAGTGCATCTATAAATTATAAATTCTTATACATGCCTGATCTGGTGAAAACACCTTCGGTTTTACTGATTACTGGTTTCACTAAACAATAAGTCTGGCGTATAGCAGTGTAACTGTTTCAAAGCTGCAGAGCTAGTTCCTCCTAGTTAGTTGGAGACTGCGAGTTGAGAAGGAGCCTGGGGGATTCCACTCGACTTTTCTTTTCTCCTGACAAACCTCTACACCAATGATTAAATACAGAAATGATAATTCATACCACATCGCCCGTCGCGTGGGTTATCAAGAGGCGTGTTGTTCAGTGGGCAACTAGGCTGACAATGTTAAACATGCATCTGGAAGACAAAGAAGACAAAGAAAACATGTCCAATTAAGAAACACATTAAAAATCGGAATGTGGAACGTAAGGAAAATGAAAGAATTGCATACTGTCTGTAACGAAATGGATAGATACAACATTCAAATACTAGGAATCAGTGAGACCAATTGGAAAAATAATGGAAGTTTCAAAACTAAAGAAAACAAGACAGTTCTTTTTTCTGGAAAAGAAGGAAATTATAGTCACGGAGTTGCTATGATTCTCACGAAAAAAACTGCAAATGCACTAATTGGGTACAGCCCAATAAATGATCGCATTATAAAAGTCAGAATACAAGCAAAACTTCATAACAGTATTATACAATGCTAAGCACCAACCAACATTGCAAGTGATGAAGAAATGGAAAATTTTTATAACACTCTCCAAGAAACTTTAGACACAATCCCTAACAGAGATGTAAAAGTAATTATGGGAGACCTCAATGCCAAAGTAGGCAAAAATGATCTAAAAAATGACATCTGTGGAAAATTCGGCCTTGGAGATATAAATGAAAGAGGTGAAGATTTTATTGAATTCTGTAGTACAAATAATCTAGTTATATCCAACACATTGTTTCAACACTACCCAAGACATTTGTACACGTGGTTTTCACCAGACAAAAGAACACGCAACTAAACTGACTACATTGTATTGAACCAGAAGTGGAAAATGCCAAGACAAGACCTGGTGCCGACTGCAGCAGTGACCACCAACTACTAACTATCGACTTTCAATTAAGACTCAAAAAGATGGAGTGTCCAACACCACCTCTAAAGCTCGACTACAAAACTCTTGACAACAATTACAGAATTACAGTGTCAAACAAATTTGAATTGCTCAATCAATGTGAAGATGATAAAACACCAAATGAGTTGTGGGAAGAAGGAAAAGAACTCCTGCTGAGCGCTGCTTAAGAAACTATCGCCAAAAAGAAAAAGACAAATTCCCCCTGGATATCTGAAGAAACACTAAGTGAAATTGAAACAAGGAGATGCCTAAAATCAAAGGGTATCAATAATCCAGTTGAAGAAGTAATTTACAAAAAACAAAATGCAAAAATTCAAAGATTATTGCGACGAGATAAGGAAAAATATTAAAGTGAACATTGCCAGAGAATTGAAAACTGTTCTATCAACAAGACAACTAAAGAACTCTACCAAGGAGTACGAAACATTACACAAAAATTTAAACCTACAATGGACACTATCAAAACTGAAGATGGACTTGTTTTATGTGATGGAAAAGAAGTCAAAGATAGATGGAATTAATATTGTTCCAACTTATACAAAAAGAATAAAGCTCTAACAACAACATTAATTAGACTCAATGACAGCGAAGATGAACAACCGCCACTGCTAGATGAAGTTATAAAAGCCATAAAAGAATTAAAGAATAACAACAGCCCGGGAATAGATAATATAACAGCAGAATTAATCAAGAATGCTGGAGAAAGTGTTGAATACTTCTACAAACTTTGTACGAAAATTTGGAATGAAAGAAGATGGCCAGAAGACTGGGTAAAATCAGTCTTTACTCCCATACCTAAAAAAGGTGACACACTCCAATGCAACAATAACAGGACAATTGCATTAATAAGTCACAGCAGCAAAATTTTGTTGAAAATTATTGCTGAAAGAATGAAGTTAAAGTTAAGAGAAGAAATTGCAGATGAACAAGCAGGTTTTCGCCCTGGAAAAGGTATCAGAAACCAGATTCTAAATCTAAAATTGATAGAGAAAAATAGAGAACATTAGAAAGACCTATACCTGTGTTTCATCGATTACTCGAGGGCTTTTGATACTGTTGATCACGATATCCTCTGGAATAACATGAACGATATGAAATTTCCAAAACACATCATCCAACTAATAAAAGCCATGTATGACCAACAACAAGCAACTGTAAGAACCACTTATGGGTTAACAGAATGGTTTGAAGTCAACCAAGGAGTACGACAAGGTTGCATTCTGTCTCCGCACCTTTTTAATATATATTCTGAAGCAATTATGAGAGGTGCTCTAGAGAATTTTGAAGGAACTGTAGATGTTGGAGGATACAAAATATCAAATCTAAGATATGCGGATGATATAGTTTTAATTCCCAGCAGTATCATTGAACTACAACAACAACTAGATAAAATTAGAGAAGCAAGCGAAAAGGCTGGTTTGCTTCTTAATGCCAAGAAAACTAAGACTATGAAGATTCGAAGATAACCGACAATGAACATGATGAACATGTTACAATCAATGGAGTGGTTGTGGAAAATGTGAAAGAGTTCACTTATCTTGGAGCTGTTTTTACTAATACATATGATGATTCACCAGAGATAAAAAGAAGAATTGCCATTGCCAAAAACACCACAGTTGCTCTCAATAACATCTGGAAAGACCAAAGCATTACCTTAAGGACAAAGCTGAGGTTATTGAACTCATTAGTTTTCCCAATTGCGTCATATGGTTCTGAGTGTTGGGTGCTGAAGAAGATAGACAAGAAAAAGGTCAATAGTTCTGAATTATGGTGTTACAGACGAGTACTATGTATTAACTGGACAGAAAAGAAAACAAATGATGAAGTGCTGAGAAAAATAAATTGTAAAGACCAGCTGTTGGACATCTTGAACAAAACATGTGATGAGAAGTAAAAGTATTGAGAAAAGCTTGCTGACAGGGATGGTGATAGGAAACAGAGGAAGAGGCAAACCGATGACAAGACTGAGCGACAACATCAAAGATATTTGCGGGCTGACGATGGTACAAGTGGAAAGGAAAACGCAAGATCCAGTTGAGTGGTGAAGGATGGTGGAGAGGTCCACAGCTGCTCAAACATGAGCATACCATTACTGATGATGATACATGCCTGATTTACAATGAGGAATTTAACATAACTTTGATATATGAAAACAGAAATCTATTGTACCTTCAGTGAGAACATATATTTTCTAATAATTTGTTAAGTAAATGACTTCCATATAAAAGATAAAATCAGTTTATGGAAGAGAGACATAATTTAGAAAACAAAAAACTTGAGGTTGATGACAAAGTAAAAACTAGAGATCTATGGAGGTTAGCAAGGTTGAACATATAATAAGCAAGATCCAGACATATTAGGGCATATGTAAAAACAAAAATAAAAATTAAACACATAAATATATATATAAATAAATAAATATATGTGTGTGTGTGTGTGTGTGTGTGTGTGTGTGTGTGTGTGTGTGTGTGTGTGTGTGTGTGTGTGTGTGTGTGTGTGTGTGTGTGTGTGTGTGTGTGTGTGAGTGTGTGAGTGTGAGTGCGTGCGTGCGTGCATGAGTGCGTGCATGCGTGCGTATGTGTGTATATATATATATACATATGAATATATATATATATATATATATATATATATATATATATATATATATATATATATATATATGTCCAAATGATCTGATCTCATCAATTTACCCTATTCCTTTAACTTTCAGAAAAAGTTAATATTCATTAGTAATACTACATCAACATTAATAGTAATAATAATAATGGCAATACTATTATTATTATTACTAATAATGAGGTTGGTAACAAAAATAAGATTTTTTTTCATGCAAGATTTCAAGGAATGGGATAATCATGTGAGCTCAGGTAGGCCTAATAACTGACAACTTGGCTGACAAGTAAAACAGCAGGTTAAGGATCTTTCCTATCATCATTGATAATATCTAGTTATCTCTGCTACATACTAACACAGAATATATAAGCCAAATTTCAAACAGGATTTATAAGTCCATTCCTAAGTCATTATGAAGTGGGCTTTCAAAACAATTTAGGCTTGGTTACAGATATCAACTTTGTAGAAATTCAAAACAACTCTTTAATTGTATTTATCATTTCACGCAAAATCATTACTTCATCAAAATATTTTTTCTCTTAAATACTGTTGCCTAAAAGGGGGTATTAATCAAATTCAAACAAGTGGATATATATATATCTTCTTTATTGTAAAATTTCTTGATTTTTTTTCTTACTTCAGCTTAAAATTAAATATCATTCTCATCATCAACATTAAATCATCATTTAAGGTAAATAAATGTGCATAACAAAAGTACGAGGTATGAGGGAAAACTGGTATTCTTTAAATAAGGAAAAGTTGTGCTGAACTTCAATCTGTTGAAGTGTTATACTTAATAGCTTAATTAATGTTCATACAAGTGACTTGGACATATACGGTCCATCTAGCTCATATCCCAGCTTCCTGTAGTAATTCCTGGTTCCAACACCTGCAAAAGGATAACACGTGTTCTAGAGTAGTTCTAATGTTAGTGTTTACTACATTTTCATTTCTAAATATAACACACACATTATCTCTAATATAACTACGAAATGTCATCTTTACAAAGACTATCGACTTTACTGAGAAAACAACTCACCTGAAATGACAGATATTTTGTTGGATCCATGTTCTTCCTTGGCAATTCTCTCCGCTTCTTCCATTAGCAACATGCCAAAGCCTTGGTGCTGGAACTTTGTTGGGTCTCTTGCACTCACAGGCACCACCGAGCCATACACGTGCAACTCACGGACGATAGACACTCCTCCTACCAACTCGGGACTATGGAGTGATGACATATTATTCTCTTACAATTATGCTTCTAGATTTGTATACATTCTTAAGAAGCTCAATGCAGAATAATGCGCATAATGAAAACAATTTTCTGCATCACAACAAAGTCAAATTATACTAAGTCTTCACATTTTGCAAATATGACGGTTTCAATCATAAGAAATATTTTTACTAGATGCATATCTTGCAAATCCAGTGAGTTAGTAGAAACAACACCTTCTACATTCTATAGTCTCTACTAGAAGTATGTCAATTCAACAAAGATACTCACCGGAAGGTCTGGTCTGAACATTTTCTGAGACGAAGAAGACCAACTAGAATATCCTGATCTGGGTCTTCGTATGAGAGGAACGTTTCCCACCCACCATTGGCAGTGTAGTCACGGCGAATTAACTCAACCTGTTGCGTCAAAGAAAAAAAAGATTAGACAAAAACTAAATACATTATTAAAAGTTAGTAATGAGGTACAAATTAAATTAACAAATAAATGGTTAAATATTTGACAAAAAAACAAAAACAAAAAAAACAAATGGATCTTCTGCTGTACATACCTCATATGGCCTAACTTTATGATGAATTTCTTGAATGCCGACTTCACGTGTTCGAACATCCCTACACTGAGTACCAAGATCCTTCATTCTGGCTAAAGCCAACTCACGGAGATTTCCATGTTCCACTCCAGAACTATTTAAAGTGAATGAAAAGAAAAGTACTGAACAATAGGTATTTGTGTGTCCTATAATATATAGCCTATATTATGCGAATAGTTTATGCCACATTCTCTAATGGTCTTGTTTGATATTCATGACAAAAGGATGACGATTATTTTCTATCATAAGTACCGTACTTCAGGCTGTTTAAGTACTCAGACTAATCTGCTGAAAATTTTTTATTCTGAACACATTCTTTACATTAACCCCTCCTATACTAAATTAATGTTTGATATATATGCATATACCACCTGGAAACATCTATGCCTTACTGCATCTAAGACTGTTCTGTGTATGTACCCCTTTTAAGCATATTGCCGGTTGATATCAATGTGTTTCAAGAAATGTTACACTTGAAAACATCAAATTTCCTGTATCATTACTTTCTATATCCTGACGATAAAGTTGGAAAAATCTTATTAACATTTTCGTCAATAATTTCCCCTTTTAAAGTACGCATAAATGAATCACAGTACTCAGTACTCAGTAAGGGTGGAAGAATACTCATTAAGGCTGGTTTTGAGCACCTCATAATGGCAACAGTTCTGCATTTAGTCAAGAAAGACTGAGGAAATTTGCACTGATAAAATCAAATCTTGACCTTCCACTATCACTATCATATAAATGTTGTTTTTTATGACACAGCCATCACACAGGTTGTCTACATCCAAGATTTTTTTCATTTGCACACCTGTCCAAATGTGATAAGTTCCTCCTCACAATATAGCAAGTTATTTTAGAATATTACTTTGTAGAAGGGAGAGGGGGGGGCATACACATGCGAGATGTATGATACATGTATTCCAATCCCAAGTAAGAGAGCCATTCTTGGTATGAAACAACTCATATGCTACCCAGAGGCAATGACTTAAGAAAACAAATAATGAGGGGGAGACAAAAGATGAACAATGAAGAAAAGATAATTCAGTCAGTCATTCAACTGATCTTCCCATACACCAACCTGACAAGAGGCATGGGAATATCTCGCTGAACTCTGTAGATCCTGACCCACGGGGGAACCAAAGAGAGGATTGTGGCAACCAGATCCACAAGGGTGTTGGGGGGGTAGCTCTTGTACCTCCCTGTCTTCCACAACTCGTACAAGCCTGTTCCTCGGATCACCAGTGTAGGGTAAATCTTCAGACCGTCTGCACGGAAAGCTGGATTCTCAAAGAATTCCTGAAATGTAGATATTAGTATATAATGTTTGTGTCTGTCTGCTCTAATTTGTGTTCAGACTTGTAGGATTACAAAATGCAATATTTTCTGGAAGGAAACTTAAATGCAGGATGGCAGTTTAGTAAGTTTTATGTATATATGTATATATCTACATATAAATGGATAGATTGGTAGACATTGATACAGATAAAATACTATATACAAATATACTGAGATATAGATATAGATATTTGTATGTAAACCTGATTAAGCTATATATATTGTCAAATTATGTTCTAGAATTAGCCTTTAATACTCACAATAAATTGTTCTACATCTCTCTCATAGTCCACATTGGGCAAATCTGGCATCATATGTGACACAACCTTAAATCCAGCATCCTTGGAATATTGAAAACTCTCACTAACAGCTCTCACAGTGTGACCCCTGGAAAAAATGCATTAAAGTGTATCCTCTCAGCCTAAAACATTATCCACATATAAGACAAGAGAGAATTTCTGCAAGAGGTGATTGAAGTGGCTATTTATTTGAAAAGAACAGGCATCTCATTTGGAAGATGTATTTATCAAAAGTAAAGATCTGTAAACTATCAAACTAAAAATGTTAGAATATACAGAGACTTTATATGAATATATGTATAGACAATTTTCCTAGCACTAGAGCAGAAAAAAATACACACCATCAAACTACAGTCTTATTACATGTAGACCATATCTGAATATACAAACAATCCCCTACTAATCATGCCATTAAGTGCACAAGAAAATAACAACACAAATTTCCCTATAATATGAGATTTATACCTATTTGTATCCCTTGCAACATCTTCATAGACTGACTGGACGCCTATCTCCAATCTGGTGCAGCCATACTTGAGCATGTCTGAGAGATGTCGCTTCAGGCAGTAGTCAGGACGGGTCTCAATGGTAATGCCTGGAAAGGAAAGATTTAAGTCCATGCCAATATTACAAAATACAGGCAAAATAATTACATGTACTAATATGGATGGCGAAGGACATGACGAGTCAATGGTAATGCTGAAAGGAAAGATTTAAGTCCATGCCAATATTACAAAATTCAGGCAAAAGAATTATATGTATTACAAATGGATGCCAAAGGGCATAACATCCATACTAAGTTGTCAAAGAAAATATCCTGCAGAATATGATGCATTGTAGTACTTAAAAGTAGATAATATCTTGACATATTTTTACTTCCCTTCTAAAGCCTTTTCTAAACCAAGTCTGATGTCACAAAAATTTCATCTCAGGGGTTAAAAGTAAATACTTGTATTTTATGTAAAACCATACTTCTGCTCTTTCTTCTTTCCATCAGTGTAAAATATAAGCTTACTCTAGAGAATGAATTTACCCTTTTTTATTTCCTTTTTAAGTCTCCATATCAGCACTTGAAGCTATTCAAACTGTTATTCCTTAACTCCTATGATCCAATGACATGACCATCACGTCATGAAGACATTTTGGTTAAAGGCTGGGTGACTTGAACATGCTGTCATGGGAAACAACTGGCTGTGGGCCGGGGAGACAGGAGAGACTCGCCATGAGTGCACAAACCTCTTGGAGGGTTATTAGACTCATTTGGGTTTAGTAAGGGGCTTTAGCATTATTTACATTGACAAACAAGTGTGGAATGTGGTGTCCATGAGCCATGACTGGAGGAGTGCCAGCTCCAGGGAGGCCAACATTTCCATGCTCAACATCCTATTTCTGGCCAGCATAACCAGCAGTGCAAGTTGTATTACAGAAAGAAAGAGAGAAAGAAAGAAAGAAAGAAAGAAAGAAAAAAAAATTATTCTGCTTCCACTAAGTTATGGACTACCTAAAGAGATGATATGGAATCTGTGCAAGGAAAATAGTCTATTACCATCTGGATAAGACAAATCAAATGACAAATATGGACACTGGAAAATGGCAAAAAAAAATAAAAATGCTTGTGCATAAAAAGATAAAAAACATTGCAATGGGGAGACAGAGAGTCTTATCACCGTACACGAGTGTTTGTGTGCGCACTACCTACAAGCCATACTCCCATCAGAGCAACTGCTTATAATCCATTCCACATAAGGACTAAAAAACCCAATGATCTTTTCCCTGTCAAAAGGCTAGACAATGCATTGAAGTCTAAACAAATTTAAATAAAAATTACTCAATGCCTCTCTACTATCATGACAAAGAAATATATATAACTAAAATCTCTGAACTCGATTAGGCCCACAGAAACTCACTCAATCAACCTACCAATACACTTTGTGTTGCTCCTTTCCGAGTACATTACAGCTTCATCGACACTGGTAGACGAGTGTCCCGAAAGAGCATCGTGGAGATTCCGAATGAAATAATCTCTGTAGTCTTCTGGGAGGGCCATGAATGTGCCACCCATCACAATGAACTCAACCTTATCCACATTATGGCCAAGCTGCCTCAACTGAAAAAGAGTGAATAATTTAGCTTAGTGATAAAAGCGATAATGTTAAAGGGTCTTGAACCGAGTTCTTTTCCTGCAGTTATTGTGTGGCAGTGTATTCTTGTAGCATTTTGGTAGTTTTCACAGGCTGTAATGTATCATCACTTCACCATCAAAACCTTAATGACTTTAGTAGACTAAATAATATTTTAAAAATATTCAATGACATAACTCATAGTGAACTTGTAAACTATCAGTTTATTTGCCAAACCCACAACAGAGAAAGTATTAAATGGATTGGATTTGTGAAACATATATATATAAATCTTTTAAAATAAGTGACATGATAAAGGAGCTCATTTTATTATGAAGAGTAAAGACAAGTTTCTCATATACTGAAAGCCATGACATCTTAAACCTTAGTCTTCTACAAATAAAAAGAGATTGAGAGAAAGAAAAAGAGAAAGAGGCCATCAGATTAATAAAATAATGTAGTAGCTAATTCCTTAATAAATAAATAAACAAATGATTAAATTTTACCTGCTCTACACGATGTCTTGTTTGAAGGTATGGGTTATATCTAGCCCTAATAGCTCGCATTGATGTGGGTTCATAGCCTGTGTAGCTCTGTGTTGAGTACTCGAAGTCAGAGTCTGGACCACCAGGACAGTATACACATATGTTGCCAGTCATGTTAATGTGTGGACAGCGATGGGGTTTGCACATGACAGCAACCACTGCAATCTAATATAAAAACCATATCATTAAAGTTCATAAATACTTTTTCAAGCAGCAATAATATTATTATTATATAAAACGATTACTTTAAAAAGGGTTCCCGTAGTGCATATCAAATACTAAGTTTTTTTGAATCTAAAAATAAGTTTACTGATCTCTTCAAAATTTAAACAAGAAAAAAGGGAACATTAAGAAAATCAAAATTGAAAATAGGAAGTTTATTTCAAAATATAAACTACATTCTAACAATTCCTTCAAGCACACCATCAAATGTTTAAAATACAAAGTAGATTTCACTGCAGAAAAAAATTCCCCCGGAAGCGTTGGGACAGGCTTTGCTCGCAGCTTGGAAGGGGGATTTCTTGTTTTTTGTGGCATGCGCAAAAATGTCCACCACCCGGGCGATGAGGAGAGTCCATATTTGAGATATTCGTGTCTTAGCTTATTCAATTCACATCACGCCCTTTTTTGCCGTGAGCTCCCCCCATCTCTCCCACTTTTTGGAGCATACGCAGCTCCTCCTTAGAGAGGTAGGACCAAAAATCAAAAAAAAAGATGATTAACCCATCCCAAAGGGTAACAGAAATTTCTCGGGGGATTTAACAACAGCCAGCCCACTGGGTGGGAGTCCACTACATGTGCGGAACTTTTACCCACCCTCTGGTGGTTCCCACCCGTGTACAGCCGTACCCCAAGTTTGCATTTTTTATGCCCCCTACACTGCCCCAAACCGGGGAAACATTTTTGGTACAAATGTATTCCCGGGCTATTGAATGGTCGATACATGTGAAAAAACCCAAACAGCCTTAGAAAAAATGGCTATGTACAGAGGCCAAATGTATCAGGTACCTTTTCCCACTCAGTCTTTAAAAGGTATGAAAAGCCCAAAGGGGGCCCTACCATAAATTACCTGCAATATTTGCTACAGATTTTTTTATGTCAAAGGCATATTAAAAGAATAGTATACTTTTTTATTCAATAATGTTTTGGAACATTGTAAATTTGACCTTCCTAAAGTTATAGCAGGGACTTTATGGGGGCGACAGGGGATTGGGGTGGATATACTTGCAGAGCCCCCTGGAATTTGCATATCTGTTATAATGATCATAAATATCATCTTCACGGGGGTTCAATTTCTTACCCCACCAAAATTTTCATGTCTTTTTGCTCTCGCAACTAACAAAAAAGGTGGTCAGCAAAAATTAAACCTACAAAAAGTGGCCGTAAAACTATAGCTGTTCTTTTTTCAGTTCAGATGCACCCTTTTTAGAAAAAAAAAAAAAAAACCCAAATATTTGTTTATTTTTTATTCCTATGACTATCAAATTTATCTAATTAAAAAGTTGCAAAAAGAGTGTGGAGTTAAAACCAGGGAAATAGGGTCCCGGGTTTAGGAAGAATTATGGTTATGCAGTGGTATTTGTGGTTTTCCCGGGAGTGGTTGGATAATAGGGAATTTTTTCCTAGACAATTAAAAATCAAATATTTTTACAAGACAATGCCCCCTGGGAGACTAAGCCCCAAAAAACCCGGGTATCATGCAACCAAAATCCTAACCAAACCTTTCCTACCTTTATTTTTTTTAGAAGGGGGCAAATCCCCCCTGCTACCCCTTTTTATTAAAACCATTTTCATGCCATTCACAGAAGACATGACATTAAGAACCTAGCTGTGTGGGGTGTTGTGGACTGTTTCTGAGTGGTAATAGCAGCAGATGTTTTTGTATATCGCTTTAAATAGAGGCGGGTGCACCTGTATGTGTTGTTTTTACTCTATTCTTAAACTTTAAGATGGCAGTGTCCATTTCCCCCAATCTCTAAAAAACTAAAACAGTATAATGTTTATTTTACTGGAATTAAAACCCCCTTTCCGCAGGTGGACGTACGCCCAAAGCCTGGCAGGGGGACTATTGCTGGGGCGTACTACTCCTGGTATATGTGGACATCCCTGAATTTTTTTTTTTTTTTATCATGGCAAAAATATTTTTCGCCATGAAAGTGGATTTAGGTTTTTAACACTTTCTCATTTTATAAGCAACAACAAACCAAAAAAAAAAAAAAAAAAAAAAAAAAAAGACGATTTCAACTCCAT
This sequence comes from Penaeus monodon, assembly GCF_015228065.2. Classification (NCBI taxonomy): domain Eukaryota; kingdom Metazoa; phylum Arthropoda; class Malacostraca; order Decapoda; family Penaeidae; genus Penaeus; species Penaeus monodon. The sequence goes on from NC_051391.1 coordinate 52,168,708, forward strand.
ATGCACAAGCTTATTTAATTAACTAAGAATGAATAATGACAACTATGGATCTATATAACAACAAAAAATTCTTTGTTCAATTTACAGGAAATATGGGAAAATAAGATTTTGAAAATAATGAAAAAAGAAAACAACATATGCTAGTAGTTTACAAGAAACGGGAGGGGTGCGGTATTTGGGATAGTGTCACGCTGCTAGGGCCGACGATATAGGCCCCCCCCCCGTGAGGCCGGCCATTGAATACACCCATCAGGAAAGGGTTAACCGTGAAACATGAAAAATTAAATTTCGGATGAATAGCAATGTGAACAAAAAAAAACTATTTTTATGAAGTTCATAGTTTTCCCGTATATTTTTTTACAGTATAATGTGCTGCCCAATTTCAATTATCATTTTATTCATTAAGGTCAAAACCACTTTTAAATACCGTGCCAAACTGACCAAAATCCACTCACAGGAATCACACACACACGCATCACCCCCACCAGACAACAAGACACATACAGACAACACACAAATGCAATCCCCACAAGCACATACAGCACACAACACATAAACACACAAATGCACATAAGACAAAACTAAACACACACACCACCAACAAACAACCCCCCCACCACACCCACAAAAACAACACACACATAAACAAACCCAAACAACTAACACACCCCAACAAAACACACACCCGCACACAAAACACACACACCCCCCCAAACAAACACACACAACACACCCACCCCACACCCCCACACACCAACACACACACACCACAACACACAAAAACACCACACAACACACACACACAACACAAAACACACACAAAACACACACAAAACATAAAAAACCAACACATAAAACACCAACACACCCTCCAACCCAATAAACAAAACAAAACCCAAAACCAAATACAAAAAAAACCACAAAAAAACAACACAACAACCCAACAACAACAAAAAAACCAACAAACACCAACACAAAAAACACCACAAAAAAAAAAAAAACCAAAAAAACCACCAAAAAAAAATTTTTTTCATGGGGCATCTGATAACCCCTTACTTGGAGAGAAATTAGAACTTATGCCTTTGGGAATCTTTTTCCTGAGGATCCAAACTGATTTCCCTAAAAAAAACATATGTAAAAAAAAAGGTAAAAAATAGAAAACCCAAAAGCCTCTAATTTTAAAAACAACGGTAAAGCCAAGAAGAACCAAAGCTTAAAACCAAAAAAAAAATAAAAGAAAAAAGAAAATATTATTTTTGTTTTAGAAGAAATTGGGCTTTTTGCTTCTGCCCATCTTTTTCAATTCAAGAAAACTTCGTTGGTAAGAGTAATTCCCCCCTGTAAAGATTTTCCTAAATTTTTTCCTAAAAAACTTTTTAAGCATGGAATTTTGGTAAGTCTTACCAAAATAATGCTTAAGGGTTTTGTATTTTTTAGGAAAATAAAACTTTCAGGCCGATTACTCTTAAAAAACAGTGAAGTTTTTTTTTGCAAATGAAATGGGGAAGAATTGCAAAGCCTTTCTTTAAAACGAAAAATAAATATTTTTAAAATTTTTTGTTTTTTGGGGCTATTCAAAATTTTGCCCTTTCTTTTGGCATTTTTTGGGGTTTTAAAATGTTGTTTAAGATAGATAAGGTGCCTTTTTTTTTACCCAAATTCCAAAACCCTTTGTTTTTGATCTTCCAAAAAGGGGAAAAAAAAAAAGAAAAAAATTTTTCCCCCCGGGGAAAAAAAAAGGTTTTTTTGGGTTAAAAAAAAAAAGGGTTTTTTTCCCCCCCCAATTTTTTTTTTTTTTTTAAGGGGGGGTTCACCCCTTTTTTCCAAAACCTTTTTTTAAAAAGGGAAAAGGGGGCCCAAAAAAGGTTAAAATCAAACAAAACCCAAAAATTTTCGTTAAACCCCCTGAAATAAATTTTTTTTTCTTTATTTTTTTGTGTGTGTGTTCTCATTCATGCGTGTTGGTGTCTTCGTTGGCTTGATTCCGTTGGTTGTTGAAATTAGATGGTCGTTAAGTGATTCCAGATATTTTTATAGGCTCTTTTTTTGTACATACTGTTTTAGGGCAAAAATCATTTGTTTGGATCCTCATTGGACGAAAGATTGCCAGGAGGTCAGTAAGTTCGATAAGTTCTCTCCAATGTAAGGGACCGTTAGTCAGTATAGACCCACTGAAATAAATTTTTTTTTGTGTGTGTGTGTGTGTGTGTGTGTTGTGTGTGTGTGTGTGTTGTGTGTGTGTATGTGATGTGTGTGTGTGTGGGTTGTGTGTTTTGTTATGTGTGTTGTGTGTGTTTGTGTGTGTGTGTGTGTGTGTGTGTGTGTGTGTGTGTGTGTGTGTGTGTGTGTGTGTGTGTGTGTGTGTGTGTGTGTGTTGTGTGTGTGTGTGTGTGTGTGTTTATGTGTGTGTCTGTATGTGCATGTGTGTGTGTTTATTTGTGTGTGTGTCTGTATGTGTCTTGTGTGTCTGTGTGTGTGCGTGCATGCGTGTGTGTGTGATTGCCTGTGAGTGAGATTTTAGGTACAGTTTGGCACAGTGTATTTATAAGGTGAAGTTTGACCTTAATGAATAAAATGATAATTAGAATATTGGGCAGCACATTATACTGTAATAAAAATATACAGGAAAATCTGATGACACTATCATAAAACATAGTCATTTTTTTGTTCACATTGCTATTCATCCATGCAATTACTATTTCATGTTTCACTTGTTAACCCTTTCCTGATGGGTAGTATTCATAGTGGCCCGGGCCTCACTGCGGGGGCCTTATTACTCGCCCTCGCCCCCCCTAGCCTGCAGTTGACCACTCATGCCAAATACCAGCATCCCATGCCGTTTCTTTGTAACACTACTAGCATATGTTGTATTTTCAGTTTTCATTATTTTCTAAAGTCTCTACTTGCCATATTTCCTGATAAATTGAGACTGAAGAATATTTTTGTTGTTATATAGACTCCATAGTTGATCATTATTCAGTCTATAGTGTGAATTAAATAAGCAGTGTGTGGCATCATGGAGTTGAAATCGTCTTTTTTTTTGTTTTTTGTTGTGTTGTTGTTGTTGTTGTTGCTTAGTAAAAATGAGAAAGTGTTAAAAACGACATAATCACACTTTCAGTGGCAGAAAAATAATCTTTTGCCATGATTATAAAAAAAAAAATTCATGGCATGTCCATACATATACCATGGCATGTATGTACATGCCCCAGGCAGATAGTCCCGCCATGCCATGGCATGTGCGTACGTGCCACCTGTCGGCAAAGGGTTAATTACCAGTGGAATAAACATTATACTGTTTTAGTTTTTTAGAGATTGAGGGAAATGGACACTGCCATCTTATAGAGCTTAAGAAATAGAGTAATAAACAACACAGGTACAGCTGCACCAGCCTCATATTTACAGCGATATTAACAAAAACATCTGCTGCATATTACCACTCAGAGACTAAGTCCACAACACCCTCACACAGCTAGAGTTCTTAATGTCATGTCTTCTGTGAATTGGCATGAAGTGTTAATAAAAGGGGTACAGGAGGATTTGCCCCCTGTCTAGGAAAAAATAGAAGGTAGGAAAGGTTTGGTTAGGATTTTGGGTTTGCATGATACCCTGGTTTTGGGACTTAGTCTCCGGAGGGTACATTGTCTTGGTAACGAATATTAGTATTGTTAATTGTCTAGGAAATGAATTCCCTATTACTCCAACCACTCCAGGAAATCCACAAATACCACTGCATGAACCATAATTCTTCCTAACCCAGGGACCCTATTTCCCTGGATTTAATCTCCACACATCATTTGTTGCAACTCTTTTAATGTATGATAATTAGATAGTCTATAGGAATAACCAATAAACAAATCATTGGTATTAAATTAATTTTTACTAAAAGGACTGCATCATTGACACTGAAAATGAACAGCATATAGTTTGTACTGGCCACTTTTTGTAGGTTTAATTATTGCTGACCACCTTTAGTGTTAGTTGCAGAGAGCAAAAAGTACACTGAAAATATTTGGTGGGATAAGAAAGTTGAACCTCAGTGAAGATGATATATTATGATCATTATAACAGATATGCAAATTCCAGGTGGCTCTGCAAGTATATCCCATCTCCCAATCCCCTGTCTGCCCTATAAAGTCCATGCTATAACATTTAGGAAAGGTCAAATTTTCACAATGTTCCAAAACATTATTGAATGAAATGTATACTATTCTTGTATATATGCACTTGTAACTAACAATCTGTAGCAAGTATTGCAGAGTAACTTATGGTAGGGCACCCTTGGGCATTTGCATACCTTATAAAGACTGAGTGGAACAGGTACCTGATACATTGGACCTCTGTACATAGCCATTTTGTCTATAGGCTGTTGAGTTTTACACATGTATCTGACCATTCAATAGCCTGGAGAATAACATTTGTATCACAACATGTTCCCGGTGGGTCATGTGTATGGGCGTCATAACATACTGCATGATCTGTGGGGTACGGCTGTACACGTGATGGAACACACCAGAGTGCGTGGAGTAGAAAGTTCCGCTACATGTAGTGGACTCCTGCACCCAGTGTCTGGCTGTTGTCTCAAATCCCCAGAGTTTATTACTGTTACCTGTCGGCATGGGGTTAATCATGCTTTTTATTGATTCTAGGTCCTACACTCTCTAAGGAGGAGCTGCGTATGCTCACAGTGGGAGAGATTGTGCAGGAGCTCATCAAGGCACAGAAAGAAGGGCGTGATGTGAATCTGAATAAGCTGAAGACACGAATATCGTCAAAATATGGACTCTCCTCATCGCCCGGCTGGTGGACATTATTGCAGCAGTGCCACAAGAACACAAGAAAGTCCTCCTTCCTAAGCTGCGAGCAAAGCCTGTCCGAACAGCTTCCGGGGTAAGTTTTCTGCTGCAGATGAAAATCTACTTTGTATTTTAAGCATTTGATGTGTGTGCTATGAAGGAATAATGTTAGAATGTAGTTCTATATTAGAAATAAACTTCTTATTTTCAATTTTGTAGTTATTCTTAATGTTCCTTTCTTCTTGTTAAATTTTGAAGAGATCAGTAACACTTCATTTTTTAGATTCAATAAACTTAGTATTAGATATGCAGACTACTGAACCTTTAAACTGTAATCTGTTTTATATAATAATAATCATTTTTATGCTGCTTGAAAAAGTATTTATGAACTTTAATCATATGGTTTTTATATTAGATTGCAGTGGTTGCTGTCATGTGCAAACCCCATCGCTGTCCACACATTAACATGACTGGCAACATATGTGTATACTGTCCTGGTGGTCCAGACTCTGACTTCGAGTACTCAACACAGAGCTACACAGGCTATGAACCCACATCAATGCGAGCTATTAGGGCTAGATATAACCCATACCTTCAAACAAGACATCGTGTAGAGCAGGTAAAATTTAATAATTTGTTTATTTATTTATTAAGGAATTAGCTACTACATTATTTTATTAATCTGATGGCCTCTTTCTCTTTTTCTTTCTCTCAATCTCTTTTTATTTGTAGAAGACTAAGGTTTAAGATGTCATGGCTTTCAGTATATGAGAAACTTGTGTTTACTCTTCATAATAAAATGAGCTCCTTTATCATGTCACTTATTTTAAAAGATTTATATATATATGTTTCACAAATCCAATCCATTTAATACTTTCTCTGTAGTGGATTTGGCAAATAAACTGATAGTTTACAAGTTCACTATGCATTATGTCATTTAATATTTTAAAAATATTATTTAGTCTACTAAAGTCATTAAGGTTTTGATGGTGAAATGATGATACATTACAGCCTGTGAAAACTACCAAAATGCTACAAGAATACACTGCCACACAATAACTGCAGGAAAAGAACTCGGTTCAAGACCCTTTAACATTATCGCTGTTATCACTAAGCTAAATTATTCACTCTTTTCAGTTGAGGCAGCTTGGCCATAATGTGGATAAGGTTGAGTTCATTGTGATGGGTGGCACATTCATGGCCCTCCCAGAAGACTACAGAGATTATTTCATTCGGAATCTCCACGATGCTCTTTCGGGACACTCGTCTACCAGTGTCGATGAAGCTGTAATGTACTCGGAAAGGAGCAACACAAAGTGTATTGGTAGGTTGATTGAGTGAGTTTCTGTAGGCCTAATTGAGTTCAGAGATTTTAGCTATATATATTTTTTTGTCATGATAGTAGAGAGGCATTGAGTAATTTTTATTTAAATTTGTTTAGACTTCAACTGCATTGTCTAGCCTTTTGACAGGGAAAAGATCATTGGTTAGTCTTTATGTGGAAAGTATTATCCCATTGGATCTGGTTGCTTCACGGCAATCACATGGCCCCAGGTACGAGGATTAAGCAGTTGCTCTGATGGGAGTATGGCTTGTAAGTAGTGCGCACACGAAAACTCGTGTACGGTGATAAGACTCTCTGTCTCCCCATTGCAGTTTTTTATCTTTTTATGCACAAGCATTTTTTTTTTTTTTTTTGCCATTTTCCAGTGTCCATATTTGTCATTTGATTTGTCTTATCCAGATGGTAATAGACTATTTTCCTTGCACAGATTCCATACCATCTCTCTAGGTAGTCCATAACTTAGTGGAAGCAGAATAATTTTTTCTTTCTTTCTTTCTTTCTTTCTTTCTTTCTCTCTTTCTTTCTGTAATACAACTTGCACTGCTGGTTATGCTGGCCAGAAATAGGATGTTGAGCATGGAAATGTTGGCCTCCCTGGAGCTGGCACTCCTCCAGTCATGGCTCATGGACACCACATTCCACACTTGTTTGTCAATGTAAATAATGCTAAAGCCCCTTACTAAACACCAAATGAGTCTAATAACCCTCCAAGAGGTTTGTGCACTCATGGCGAGTCTCTCCTGTCTCCCCGGCCCACAGACAGTTGTTCCCATGACAGCATGTTCAAGTCACCCAGCCTTTAACCCAAAATGTCTCATGATGTGATGGTCATGTCATCTGGATCATAGGAGTTAAGGAATATACACAGTTTAATAGTTTCGAAGTGCTGATATAGGAGACTTAAAAAGGAAATAAAAAGAAGTAAATTCATTATGTAGAGTAAGCTTATATTTTACACTGATGGAAAGAAGAAAGAGCAGGAAGTATGGTTTTACATAATATACAAGTATTTACTTTTAACCCCTGAGATGAAATTTTTTGTGACCTTTCATAATACTAACAAGTCAGACTTGGTTTAGAAAAGGCTTTAAGAAGGGAAGTAGAAAATATGGCAAGATATTATCTACTTTTAAGTACACAATGGCATCATATTCTGCAAGGATTGTTTTCTTTGACAAACTTAGTTTGGATTTGTTATGCCCTTTGGCATCCATTTGTAATACATATAATTCTTTTGCCTGAATTTTGTAATATTGGCATGGACTTAAATCTTTCCTTTCCAGCATTACCATTGGACTCGTCATGTCCTTCGCCATCCATATGTAGTACATGTAATTATTTTGCCTGTATTTTGTAATATTGGCATGGACTTAAATCTTTCCTTTCCAGGTATTACCATTGAGACCCGTCCTGACTACTGCCTGAAGCGACATCTCTCAGACATGCTCAAGTATGGCTGCACCAGATTGGAGATAGGAGTCCAGTCAGTCTATGAAGATGTTGCAAGGGATACAAACAGGTATAAATCTCATATTGTAGGGAAATTTGTGTTGTTATTTTCTTGTGCACTTAATGGCATGATTAGTAGGGGATTGTTTGTATATTCAGATATGGTCTACATGTAATAAGACTGTAGTTTGATGGTGTGTATTTTTTTCTGCTCTAGTGCTTGGAAAGTTGTCTATACATATATTCAGATAAAGTCTCTGTATATTCTAACATTTTTAGTTTGATAGTTTACAGATCTTTACTTTTGATAAATACATCTTCCAAATGAGATGCCTGTTCTTTTCAAATAAATAGCCACTTCAATCACCTCTCTCAGAAATTCTCTCTTGTCTTATTTGTGGATAATGTTTTAGGCTGAGAGGATACACTTTAATGCATTTTTTCCAGGGGTCACACTGTGAGAGCTGTTAGTGAGAGTTTTCAATATTCCAAGGATGCTGGATTTAAGGTTGTGTCACATATGATGCCAGATTTGCCCAATGTGGACTATGAGAGAGATGTAGAACAATTTATTGTGAGTATTAAAGGCTAATTCTAGAACATAATTTGACAATATATATAGCTTAATCAGGTTTACATACAAATATCTATATCTATATCTCAGTATATTTGTATATAGTATTTTTATCTGTATCTATGTCTACCAATCTATCCATTTATATGTAGATATATACATATATACATATAACTTACTAAACTGCCATCCTGCATTTAAGTTTCCTTCCAGAAAATATTGCATTTTGTAATCCTACAAGTTTGTT
>NC_051391.1:52177218-52187079 GCF_015228065.2 Penaeus monodon
GAATTACCTCGCAGATATCAAAAGGAATTTTCAGAGACCAAACTTTGGTCAGATAGTCATTGAAAAAAAACAGTTCTTTCTCACGTATAACTAACCTATTCTCTTAAAAATGGGATTCTTTAACCCTTTTCCTTTCTCAGATCAACCCCCGTCATAGACTTGAGCATTTCAGGGATGCTGGTGGAAATATTCATCACTTCCTGAGTTAGCTTCTGAGCACCGACCTCAGATCCTCCTGAAGACACCATCTTCACACTCTTGGCGTGGACAAGGATGAAACTTCACATTGCCGACGAATTTTGTGCAAAGGTATCTATCTTAGTTTTTCCCTGTATGTGTACATATAAATACACATATACCCGTGTGTGTGTGTGTACGTGTACGTGTGTGTTTGTGTGTTTGTTTGTTGTGTGTGGTGTGTGTGTGTGTGTGTGTGTGTGTGTGTGTGCGTGTGCGTGTGCGTGTGCGTGTGTGTGTGCGTGTGCGTGTGCGTGCTGCGTGTGTGTGTGTGTGTGTGTGTGTGTGTGTGTGTGTGTGTGTGCCACACCTTCTACCTTGGGAGAGATAGAAGAGAGAGAGAGAGAGAGAGAGAGAGAGAGAGAGAGAGAGAGAGAGAGAGAGAGAGAGCGAGCAGAAGAGAGCGAAAAGAGAGACGAGAAGAGAGCGCGAGAGGAAGAGAGGTGAGAGAGAGCGAGAGAGCAGAGAGAGATAAGTAGAGCCCGAGACATAAAACCTGCTTGACAATATCTGTAACTACAAGCACCTTAACCTCTAAAAAATATTTCATAACTTCAGCGATTTTCCCAGTCCTAAATTACCTGTGGTATTGCTTTAAGGTACATATCCAGAATAGCAGCATTTTTGGAATTCCTTGTAAGCTTCAGCTCGGTAGTTGGGCATGCTTGCTGCTTTTTTGCCTCGTTTTTTTCCCCTGGGGATAAGAGACGTAATGCTGGTCATTATGGGTTATCATACAGCTTGGGGTTTTTCCCTAAAGGCTGATAATGAACAATCATGAAAAAAAAATTATTTGTTTTTGGGCTGTGCTTACTTTGTAACAGTTTTAGGAACCTCGATCAAGTGACTAGAAGCTTTTAAAAAAAATAGAATAAAAACCTGGAGAAACTGATTAAGTTCGTTGATGAAAAAAATCTAACAAAACTCCTGGATTAAAGCAGGAGAGCCCTGGACTAGGGATTCCAGAACACCATAGCACCAGCAGATGGATTCAGTAGTGCTGGCACATCAGTCTCACAACCCCCAAACACTACCTTCTCCAGAACCCCCCACCAATGTTGGCTGTTAATTCTAGTGAACGTGTTTTTTTTCATTTTAACTGCTGAAGACATGAACAGTTCGCGTGTACCCCCCATTCAGATTTGGATCTCATCACCACAGTGGGTCATATGTTCCACATACGTGCCATACCTAATGTTTTAGATCATCTTAGCATGTACTAACAAGTCCCAAAGTTCTAACATTCCAATCTACCCCCAAATTCCCAAAGGTACTCCCGATGAAGAATATCAAACCCCAAAAGCCATTTTAAAATCATAAATAAGATCGGGAAAAAATATACGTTTTTAGGTCAAGAGAAAACAAAAAAAAAATATTTGGCGGGCTGTAATCTATCTCAAAACCTAGTCACTGTGTATGGTGAATATGGAACTGGCCTCTGAAAACAAAAAAAACTCATGATGTCAAACCCTCTTGAAAATTTTAGCCATAACATCGGGTGCAGGGGGGCCTTTACACTATAATATTTTTAAAAATGCATGGGATGCTGACACAATAGTTTTTTAAAAAAAAGAAAAAAAAACAGCGAGAGAAATGAATATGTTTGTATCATTGGGAACTGCAATTTACACACTGCTATCAAAACATACATTCCCCACCTTGAACAGCAACATGTAGGCCATTCAGATTAAACAAATAAAACCAGAACTTTTCACATACACCGACTTTTCACCACCCCCATGCATAACGGTTTTCTGCTGATTTAAAAAACAAGGTCAAAACTAAAGTTTTTTCCAAAAAAAAAAAAAAAAAGCTAAGCTAAAAAAAAAAAAGAGGAGAAAAAAAAATCAGCTTCCCCCACACAAAGGGAAAAAGGTATCAGATAAGAAAAAGCCTGATGCTAGAATATGGAGTGACTAAACAATATTTGGGCCCAAGGACCTTTTTGAATGAAACTCATCCCTGATTTTCGACAGCAGATCACCCTTGATAATGGAAACAAGGCCACCAGGAAAAAAAGAATTTAAACAAAAGGTAAAAGTTACATAACAAAGAGGGTTTACTACCCCTGCTGTACCTGAAAAAATTTTGTTTCCTGAAGGGAAAATATAAACCAAGCGCGGCATAGACCATTTTATACCTAGTTAAAAAATACGTATGAGCTTCTGTTTTTAGCATTTAAAAACATGTGTTTAAATCGAATTAAATTTTAAAAATCTGCTGTTTTGCAATGTTTAAAAATGCTTAAAAAAAGTTGTCAAAACCCCCCTTTTTCGAAAAGGGGGGCCTTCAGCTTTCTCCCTGAAGGTGCTTGGTTTCCCTGTTGAGCCCTGCCTCTAAGACAAGTCTTCTTCCTTTCTGAGCTGCAAGGGCAATTTGGTTTTTTCCCAACCTTTTATAAAATTTAACGAAAATACAAAAGGCATATTAAAGAATAAAGACATTTTTTGAGTTGGAATTTCATTGAAAGTTTTTTATTCCTTTTTCTTAAAATTCAGGAATAACTGCAAGTTGTATTTTTTTTTTTCTTCTAAACTGAAATTTTCTCTGCTTCAGCGGCTGTTTTCACTGTGGCTTCCAAGCGTTTTCTCTTTTTTCCGCTGTATTTCCTGTTTTCCAAAATGGATCTTCCCTGCCTCTCAACCAACCTGTCCTTTGTTATTTTTCCCTTTTAATAAATTTTCCATCATGGAAGCTTAAAAGCTTTAAAAAGAATAAAAGTAACTTTCAAATCAAAGACCCCCCCAAAGTTTGGTTTTCCCAAAAAAGGTGTTTTTACCTTGATTTTGATTACCCAATGCCCTAATCGTTTTTAGGCGTAAATTCTGAAACATTATAGCAATAAGGCTTCTTAGCAAGAACATTTTAGGGACGGATTTTTCCATCTTTTTCTTTCCTGAATCTTTTTTGTTTGACCCTTCCCCTTTGTTTTAAAGTTTCATGGGCCCCAAAATTTAAAGCTTCTGCTTTTCTGTGAATAAAAATCATACATGAATTATTAATTTATTTCCATTTAAAATCACTCACACATTAAATTGTGGGGGTTTGTGTGTTGTGTGTGTTGTGTTGTTGTGTGTGTGGTGTGGTGTTTTTGGTTGTGTTTTTTGTTTGTTTTTTCTTGGTTTTTTCATAATGAAAATGGTTTATGTATGTGTGGCCAAATTGGTTTTGTTGTAGTGTGTTGGGTGTTTGTGTTTTTGGGGGTTTTTTTCTGTTTAATTTGTTCCTTCCCATGTTTTGTTATTGTATTTTTTTAACATGGCCTTTTTTATGCATGTCAAAACCGTGTGGCTTTACAATTTATCACCGAAAAAACCACCCCAAAAAATTTTTCTTTACCCCTTTTTCCCCCTTGCCCCCCTTGGTTCCCCTTTTAACCCTCCGGGTTTTCCATACGTTTGCCTTCTCCCTGCTCCGAATTTTCCTGTTAGCCCTGAGGGGGACAAAGTTATTCTTGGCCCGTACTTTACCCCTTCTTTTTCAGTTCCTCAAGGCCAAGCCTTCTTCTCGTTTCCGGGGACTCCTCTGAGCCTTAACCCCTTCGCCTATTTTTTCCGCATTCCCCTTCTCCTCCCGCTGTCCCTCCGACCATGCCTTGTGGCCGTAAGTTTATCCCTGAGGGGAAAAAAGGGCCCCTGTAGGAAAGGGTAGGTTGGATTGATATTTTAAGGTTAGTTTTTTTGCATTTTCTTTTTACTGTTCGCTTAAAAACCCCTTTTTTTCCCTCGGGTTCGTTTTCCCCCTATTACTCCCCTTCCTTCTTTTCTCTTTTTTCTCTTTTTTCTCCTTTTTCCCCATTTATTCCTCTGATTCCCCTTTTTTCTTTCTCCTTCTCTTCCTTTCTCTCTTTCTCCTCCCTCTCTCTCCCCTCCCTCTCCCTTCCCTTCCCCCCCCCCCCCCCCCCCCCCCTTCTCTCCTCCTCTCTCCCATCTCTTCTCCTTCTTCTCTTTTCTTTCTCTTCTCTCTCTCTCATTCCCTCTCTAATCAGATTTCTAATAGTTGAAAATCATATGGCTTGTGATAGGGGAAAGGGTTGTTGCCCATGCAGATTTTTCAAAACATCCGGGATTTTAAAATTCAAGGACCCTTGCCAATTTGCACCATTTGGCTGTCCCAATGCCAGAAATTTAAGTTTTAAAAAATTCCCCAACAAACCCAAGGGAAACCCTCACTTTTTTTCCTTTTGAAAAATCCTAGGTAATTTTTTACAACTTACTCATAGGGAACCTACGAAAAGTTTTGGTTTAAATCCAAATTTTGCCTTTAACCAATTGGCCCCAAAGGATTGGCAAAAAAAAATATATAATTATAATATTTTTTTATAAAATTTATAAATATATTTTATAATATTTTTTTTTTTTTTTTTTTTTTTTTTTTTTTTTTTTTTTTTAAATAGATGGCTCTTACAAGCGCTTTCCCAAGGAGGGGAAATTTTATTTTCTAATATTTTTTTTTCATGTTCACCGTTTCCTGGGTTTTTTTTTAAAAATTGCATTTTTTTAACATTTTTTTTTTTTTTTGTTTTTTATTTTATTTTTAATAACATGATTACATCAACAATAATAACAGCATCAATTTTAATACTATTAAAGAGAACAGTACATTTTCCTGCAAATTCAAGTAATGGGGTCGCTAAGGCTAATTGACTCCTTTTAGGCTGAGCACATGTGTAGTATCTGTATGGCAACAAAGTTTTTAACAAAAACTAACATGGATTGTACATAAGTCTGCAGGTCATCGGGTTTAACTTTTGTTCTGTTTCCTCTCCTAAGACACCACTGGGATTTCCAAAAGTTACATGGGACCTTTTTGGGCCCCTTTAATTTTGAATTTACATTATGATGTGGTGAGGAGGAAAAAATTTCTTGCATGGAAAAACAAACTTTTCTCTTTCATATCACCCATATACCCAGGCTTGGGATCTTAAGAGAAAATTTCCAGCAACCGCTGCCGAAACAAACAACGAGAAGTGCCAATTTAACAGTTTTTTTTTAAGGTACAGTCTCAAACTGGCAAAAAAGAGAGGTTAAAGAAGGGTCAGTTTCTAAACAGTGAGGGGGTTGTTTTTTTGCAAACCAAACACCAAACCCCTTGGATTATCACTTTTTTTCACGGTAATAGATTTCAATGGTCACTTCCTAAACATTAATAATAATTATAAAACAACAATTGATATAAAAAATTTTCATTAGGGAAAATAAAAAAATACATATATAAACCCATGTAGGATGTAAATAATGGCTAGCTGGATGGGACTCTCTTTCCTACCCTGAAACCTAACCACCACCCTCTGAATATTCCTGATGGGGGAGGAGAGAAAAAACATGGAGGGCCGGAGATTACAAAGGTCTTTTGGGGGGCCACTTCCAAAAAAACCCCCAACCCATTAAACAGCTTTCCCGATTCTTTATTAGATATCCTAAAAAAAAAAAAAAAAAACAAAAAAATCATGAAAATAAATGTCACACGGAGCTCATACTAAATTTAGAAAAAAAACAATGTTTTTTTTTTAAAAAACAAACCAAATGATGAACAGAACGCAGAAACGAGGCACAATGACTCCCACCTCTCTGTCATAGCGCCCGGATGGCTCTTTGGGGACCCCTCTACTAAACAGTGATAGTGTTCCTCGATTCTCTGCTGTGGGGGCTTTTAGAAAAGGTTTCACCATGCCCTCGAAATCTCTGGGTGCTGTGTGCTGATCTTTAACCCTGCAGGAAGGGATCTCATGTCAAAAAAAAAAAAACTGATTATTGTTCATGAACTTTTTAATTAAAAAAACAAAATAATAAAAGCCTTCTAGTTTTTTTCCCTTTCCTAAAAACAAAGTAAATCCACAACCCTATTCGAACAAAAGATTTCGACGTTATGGTTTGTCAAAAGGTAATTTCAGATTCTCTAAGCTAAAATTTTTGGGGTAAATTATTAATCACCCAACCTGAGCAAACTCCACTAACAGTGAGGGGGGGACCTCCCTGGGGATGTGTAAAAACCCCCTGTTCGAGAGTAAATCTCTAAGGTCAATACATTGATGACCACCGTAGAAAAGGGAAAGGGATTAGTATTGGTTTTAGTATTGTTCCCTTTAAAACCTGTAGATAAATAAAAACACAAGGTAAGATGTTTTTAAAAACATAGATAAAATTTTACATATACATTTTCTTCTTTTTTTTTTTCCTTATATTTTTTCTAAATTTTTTTTCCTTTTTTTTCACTAAAAATAAAAAATTCAAATTGCGTATATAACTACAAAAAAACTAAATTAATTTGTACAAACAAGGGTTTATGGTTAAATCCAGGTTATTAAAAAATCCAAACCCCTTTCCACTTTAAGATTCCCAACACAAACTTTCTGAACAATTCAACTTTTTTTCCCATTTTCCTCAGATTTTTTTCTTTTTCCTCCTTTTTTTATTTTGTGATCTTTGTTTTAGTATTTTTTTTATTCCCACCCTTTTCTTTTTTTATTTTTTTTTTTTTTTTCCCCCCTTTACTTTTTTTTACTAATTAAAAAAAGTTTTTGACCAACTAGCAACTTTTTGAAGTGTTTAACAAAAACCTAATTCGCGCTCAACAAGAATTTTTTAAATTATTATCCCTTACCACCTACAAACGAACAAACCAAATTTTTTTTTTGGACTCCTTTCAATGCTCTTAAATTCTCAATTGGAGGCACCCTGGAAAAAGGGGAAAAAAATTTTTTCTTTTTTTCCCAGTGAATGAAAATTGGCCACCGGTAACTAAAAAAAACCCCTTTTTAAAAAAAAAAAAAAATTTTAATTTTTTTTAAAAAATGGACCCTTTTATCATAAACAAAAAAATTACTTTTAGTAATTCAATTATTAATCTGAATTTGAATGAAAAATCTTCCTTTAAATCCCCAAACTCTGAATAAATTACTCGTACCCTTATTCCTAGGCGCTTGTAATTGCTAGACCCTAATGCATTATTTGACATGTACAAATGATCATCACTAATATTATCACTATATGTATTATCATCATCAATAATAATTAGTACTAGCAGTAGCACGATCATTACTATAATCATAATCATTAACATAATCATAATCATAATTATCATGAAATTTTTTATATACTCAAATCGTTATGATCAAAGGAACTAGATTATCAAGTTGGAACACACTCCTCAGATATTGCAACACTCTCTATCACATAAGCAGCCTTTGGCTTTGACCCCTGGATAGAGAGGCCCAGCAATATGAGGGGACATTTAGCTGTACTTTGTCGCCTCCTGAAACTCTCTGCCCCATCTTGCGGTCACCTGCCCTTACACAAGTCCCTTACGTTTGTAGCAAAGATTACCAGCATGGGAGTGGCCATCATCGTTAAATCACGACGAAGAGAATTATACACAGTTTACGAACGAGATTACGATAATAACCAAACGAGACTAGGAAACACTCACGTAGAGATCAAGTTAAAACGCGAAAGTTCTCATGATATTTTTTGGGGCTCCTTCAAAAGGCTCATGGGGTCGAACAAACACAAATAGACAGACGGGTGACTCGGTGAAGATGGAGTCCCTCTCCACTGGGAATTCTGTCACCAGAATTTCCATATTCTCCCTCGCCAAGAATGCCCAAGTTTGACCACGAGGTCACGCATTACCTACAACCAGCATGGGAACATAATTCTCCCAGAAAAACACCATCTGACCAAAACACTCACAGAGGGACAGTTCCCTGTCTACACCAATCACACCAGAAGAGAAAAATAACCACAATCAAATGCACCAAAAACGCAACACCAGGAGCAGTCAACATAAAATAATTATAGAGAACACCTTCCGCCCATCATGATCTGTCAGCTACACCATATCTTCAATGTACCTTTGGTAACAGGGTATATCCTCGATTAAAAATATAATGCCAAATGCATATGCTAGGCAATACGCCTTTCCCCTACACAGGACCAAGAGAGATCGCCCTCGGTCTTGCTGACAAGCAAGAGTTTTAGTCACAATAAAAGGGCGCCCGCAGGCAAAAACGGACAAGGATGCATGACAAATCTCAAAAAAAAAAATATACAATTTTAAAAAAAATATATTATTGGAACCTTTAAAAACATATCGCTTTATTTTTAAAATCATTTAAGGGGAAACAATGGAAAAAAACCATTTTTTTCTTTTTTCAAATATAAACTTACTTTTAACATTTTCCTTAGTTTTTTTTTTAAAGTGGTTTTTTAATTTTTAAATCCTGCTCCAAAAAAAAACTTAATTGTATTTTAAAATAAAACTAAGAAAAATTTAAAACGGGTCAGCGGTTCACGGGAGAAGGTGGTGAGGAAATCGCTCCTTTTTTTTGCCGTTTTTTGGGGGAGTTCACACCCCGTCTTCATTTTGCCGCACTTTTTGTAGTTCTTCCAATTTTTTTTGTTTTTTATTTATTTTATTTTTTTTTTATTTTTTTTCATTATTCTTATTCTTATGTGTTTTTGTTGTTCGTGCTTACGATTAGTGCATTATGTACTTTATTTTTTTAACTCTGATAATGAAAACCCTTTAACACTGAGCTAAATTTCCATCTAAAAATTTTAAGTTTTAACTTTAAACCAGCCCCAAACCCACGGAGGTCAGAGTGGCTCGGACTACAAACAGGTATGTTCGCTACACTAGCAATAGAAACTGTCGTGGGTTGCAGTAACAAACACTTAAAAAAAACTACAAAATATATCTGTTACAGGGAAAACAAAGCATTTTACTCTGGGGCCCTGGTGCAAAAAAAATTTACTGGACAGAAAACCTTATACGAAACTAAATGCATGGAACCACACATATACACTGAAAAAAAAAAAAAGAAAAAGAAAAGAAAGAAAAATTTGTCCGACTAAGCGAACACTAAGATAAACAATAATTTCATAGAGAAAACCATAAACAAAAAAAAAAAAAAATTCGGGCTGGACCAGAAACACTATCACTCATAAAAAACACGAAAAACAACACACCAATCTACACAAACCCCCACGAAGACAAAATAACTCTGACCCGTCCCATAATTCTTAAGGTATGTTTTTTTCGGCTATGAGAAAAAAAAAAGTAAAAAAAAAATAAATGAGTAATAAAAAAAATCAAGGAAAAAACTTTCATTAAAAAAAAAAAATCCTACTACTAACACAAAAAGTCACCCTCAGAATGTTGGGCCTGGATTAACCAAAACAAGGGAGAGGGTTGGGCCCCTTTGAGGCCCTCATTGCAAATTGAATTCGGCGGGCGCTGTTACCACGGCTTACCCGCCTAGTGGTGTTGGGGGGTGAAAGGCTAGCGACTTATAGACGAAAAAAAGGTTTTCCCGGTTAGGGAATATCTTAAAAACTAGCTAAATTTCTCATTCGAAAATTTCCCTGTGAATTGGGGGGTGCGGCCCCTTTTGCATAAGGCAGACAAGTGAGTCAAAAGTCCAATAGGATGGAAAAACCGTTTATAGCCGGATATATTATATTTCTCACTGCACTTTGCTCTTTCTCTGTCACTTCACAGCTAACCCTCGATATATAATCCTTGTTTTTACTTTGCTTTGTTCTCACAATATCACAAGCCTTCTTACACTCCCTCTTCGAGATGCACTGCTCTATTAACGATTTCTTATTTTTCTCAAAACAA
>NC_051391.1:52187179-52202179 GCF_015228065.2 Penaeus monodon
GCACTATAATATAGTTTAAATCCCACTCTCATGCACTGGAACTTGTCTAATTGGACCTTTGCCCATAATAGTTGAGTAGTCCTGTGCTAATGGATTAATGTCCTCTGTCACAAGGAAGGATTTCAGAAAATAATCACTTTATCTGTGAAAACCGAATCAAAGTAATATATTTTTTTCTAAACCGTATACAAAGTAATAAAAAAAAAAAAAAAAAAAAATCCTTTTTAATCACTTGGTATACTTATATATACATATATATATATATATATATATATATATATATATATATATATATATATATATATATTATATATATATATATATATATATATATATATATATATATATATAAATTCGCAACAAATAATAGCAAAAAGAAATGACATACCATTCTCGCATAGCCATAGGCATTAAAAGTTCGTGGATATGTGCGAAATACTTATTGTAGACAGTCGACGTGGGCCTGTGATTCACAGCGGCGATTCCTTTCCTAGAGAGTGATTTTAACATAAAAAAAAATACTGTCCGTTCCTTTCCTATTACCAATTACGACGTTGTCATCAGTCATCCATTAATACTGTATTTATTAATTTATATAAGGTGACATAAACACACAAAAAAACTTAGAATCCGAAAAAGTGAAAGAGAAAAAGAAGTCACAAAAAAGAAATTACATAATACATCTTCGTGTTCAGCTAAAGAAAACGGGATGCGGAGACGGCGCAAGACCTCATCCAGAGCAGAAGAGTCAGTGTCTCGTTGGGGTCGTGTGAAGAGGGACTGTAGCTCTCCACTTCAGTGTAGTTAAAAGGGGGAAACCATAAGAAATTAAGAAAAAATGGTATTTCCTCTTATCTTGACATGCGGGCCGAATGAGGTCATCGTATTATCAGGTAGGTTATTTTCAATTTATCTATTCTAACGCGTATCTATTTTGCTATATCCATTTGGTGGTGAAGCAGGAAAGATCGTATTAAGAGATGTGCGCAGTCTTTTATATATGGTATAATACATTTTTTTATAGCTTCAAATCTGCTGTACTTCGTGCCTCCGATAACGCCAACCAGGATTAAATTTCGTTATTGAACACAGCATTATGTAATCGTTTTAGGCCGACGCCAGAGAGAGGCCAGGCATCTGGTTCATATTAATATAGCCGCCCGTCTCTCTCTCTCTCTCTCTCTCTCTCTCTCTCTCTCTCTCTCTCTCTCTCTCTCTCTCTCTCTCTCTCTCTCTCTCTCTCTCTCTCTCTCTCTCTCTCTCTCTCTCTCTCTCTCTCTCTCTCTTTCACATCTTCGTGACTGTCTATCCATTGCTCAGTCTATTAGTCTACATTAGTTAATCAGTCTTTGTCTATCTATCTAGCTATCCATTTATCTATCGGTTGATTTATGCTTATACCAACCTACCTATCTATTTATCCGTTTGTCTGTATGTGTGCGTCTGTCTCTCTGTCTCTCTATTGCTATCTATCCATTTGTCTATCAGTCCGTCTGTCTATATATTTGTTATTTTGTATATACAACACCGCTGAACGATCGACGGTCACGCCCCTCTTGCTTACACGATTTCCGCCGCAGTTATCGTCATCGTACTTTCAATCGTAAAGCGTCATCGCCCTCTGGTCATCGCTCGTCATCGTCATCGTCATCGTCATCGTCATCGTCATCGTCATCATCATCATCATCATCATCATCACTTTTATTGATGATAATAAATATTGTTATTATTTAAATATAGTTATTGCGATCATTGTTATTATTATTGTTGTTATCGTCCTCATCCTCATATCATCATATCATTATTCTTATTAATATTAGTTATCATTATTATTACTATATTAGTTATCATTATTATTACTATATTAGTTATCATTATTATTACTATATTAGTTATCATTATTATTACTATTGTGTATGTGTGTGTGTGTGTGTGTGTGTGTGTGTGTTTATATATATATATATTATTATTATTATTATTATTATTATTATTATTATTATTATTACTGAACACCTGAACGTCATCCCAGTTCATTGATAATCACAGCTGGTATATTGGCCCCCCTAGTGTGAAAAAGACCATAATGAAAGTATTTGAACTCTTGGTAACAGTGGACACTCGCTCTACTGTAGGGTAGCATGAGTATTTTCAGTGGCATTCCGTGTACGATAACTACGGTAACTGTTATCATATTTTCACTTCCTGCGCCAGTCCGGAGCGCCAGTCTGTCCAATGTTCCTAAGGGTCATTTATGTAACTTAGCTAAGTTTATTTTTATATATACGTATCTTTAAAGCTATATTCAATTAAAAGTCGGTACTTGGCGATCGTGCGTTGTCCCTTTTACATGTTGGTACCCCTGGCGTCAGCTGACCTTGAAGACGACGCCTTTAAGTATGTGTAGACCGTTTCTTGTTCCTTCACAGACTAGACGTAGGGATTTTCGGCGATAGGATGACCGGGAAAAAACATGGAGCCATATCTGCTTCCATTTCACTTTCACTGGTGACGGAAATCGTTTCGATAATGTTACTTTGACATTCATCTTTTAATTCTTATTATCTGGGTAATTTAGGCAGGAAGGATGAGTTACCCGTTCATTTTTTATTTTGTTCATTGAATGTATCAGTATTTTTTTTTTAGGTAACATGTAGGGAATCCCGGCTTAGTTATTAGCTATTTTGATAGTCCTCAGTAAATGCAATGTGCTATAAACTGTCGAAAAATAACACCCCACTCCCCACCCCCCCACCCAAAAAAAAAAGTCGTAATAGTAGTCTTCGGCATCTCTGCCATAGAAAATTAGTCGCTGACTTACTCCTTGCGTTAAATTTGTATAAAAACAAACAAACAATAAACAGTAATCATACACGATTGCATACTTCATTTGCAAACAGGCATCACAACAAGTATATGGATTTATGCAGTATATGCATAGATATATGATATTCACGGTGTTAGAACATCATTTATGTATTGCAAAACAAATGGGAAGACTGAGTCATGAGCAAATACATTACGCCATGTAACGCTGTGTTGACGACTTGTCAGAGGAGGTAGATCCTGCTGAGTATGGAATTTATGAAATGCCTAATCCAAGCAGCGGAGATGCTGCTAGAGATAATGTTAGGATTGGTAAGCCGATGTTGAACGATAATAAAAAAGGGCCCATATGTTAGTTGATGGATGTCGACGTTAATTTTCAAAGCCCCCGTATGACAGTTCAGTAGGTTATGTATGGGATTGCTTCTCACGGTCATACACACATTCGCAATTTTTACTCGTACAAGCTAACATTTAGGAAAGACAAATACACTAAACCTTACCCTTTCTTAAACTCTCTCTCGCTGACACTTGTTTAAAAAATACACAAACGCTCGCACACGCAGACACGCGCGCGCATGCTCGCACTCACTCACTCATTCACACTTCCTCTCTCTCCTCTCTCTCTCTCTCTCTCTCTCTCTCTCTCTCTCTCTCTCTCTCTCTCTCTCTCTCTCTCTCTCTCTCTCTCTCTCTCTCCCTTACTCTCTCTCTCTCTCTCTCTCACTCTCTCACTCTCACTCTCCTCCTCTCCCTTCCCTCCCTCCCTCTCCTCCTCCTCCCTCCCTCCCTCCCTCTCCTCCTCTCCTCTCTCTCTCTCTCTCTCTCTCTCTCTCTCTCCTCTCTCTCTCTTTAGTGGGTGAGATACTTACGTTCTCTCTCTCTCTCTCTCTCTCTCTCTCTCTCTCTTTCTCTCCCTTTCTTCCCCTCCCCCTCCCTCCCCTCCCGTCCCTTCCCCTCCCCCCTCCCCTCTCTCTCCCTCCCCCTCCCTCCCCTCCCCTCCCCACCCATCCACTCCCTCAGTCTCTAACTGACTCCCACTTACGCCTAAAAACAACAACAACAACAACAACAACAACAACAACAACAACACAACAACAACAAAACAAAACAAAAAAACAACAAAACAACTTTAGGGTCGTTGAGTGTCCTCTCAGATACAGCCAGCCAGGGCCAAACATCTCCTAGTATTAAATTTCCTTGGCTCATGACCCTCTTCCCTCTTTTCTGCAAAGTTCATGGTGTATAACGTGAATTTTGATGGGTATTTCTTCTTTCATTTCGTTTTATGTATTTATGTGTTTGTTTGTTTGTTTGCGTAATTATTTACTATTTACTTGTTTACATATTTATTTATTTATTTATCCCTACAAACCATCGCTT
The DNA here is from genome assembly GCF_015228065.2 of Penaeus monodon. Lineage (NCBI taxonomy): Eukaryota > Metazoa > Arthropoda > Malacostraca > Decapoda > Penaeidae > Penaeus > Penaeus monodon. The sequence continues at coordinate 52,191,386 of NC_051391.1, forward strand.
TTCAAAGATGTTTATCGTCTTTTTGAGAGAGAGAGAGAGAGAGAGAGAGAGAGAGGGAGAGAGAGAAAGAGAGGAAGAGAGAGAGAAAGAGAGAGAGAGAGAAAGAGAGGAGGAGGAGATGAGAAGGGAAGAGAGAGGAGAGAGAGAGAGAGAGGGGGGGGGAGGAGGGGGAGAGGGAGACAGGAGAGGGGGGAGAGGGGGAGGAGAGAAGGGGAGGGGAAAGGAGGGAGAGAGAGGAGGGAGGAGAGAGGGGAGGAGAGAGGGGTGGAGAGAGACGGAAGAGAGAGAGGGAGGAGAGAGAGAGAGAGAGAGGGAGAGAGAGAGAGAGAGGAAGGGGAGGGGAGAGAGAAGAGAGAGAGAGAGAGAGAGAGAGAGAGAGGAGAAAAGGGGGGAAGGAGAGAGAGAAAGGAGGGAGAGAGAGAGAGAGAGCGGGGAAGAGAGAGAGAGAGGAAATCAGAGAGAGAAGAAGAGGGGGAGAGAGAGAAAAAGAGGAGGAGGAGAAAAAGAAAAGGGAAAAAAGAGAGAGAGAGTGAGAAAAAGAGGGGAGAGAGTGAGAGGGGAAAGAGAGAGAGAGGAGAGGGGAGAGGAGAAGGAGAGGGGGAAAGGGGGGGGGAAGAGAAGGGGGGGAGAGGAGAGGGGGAAGAAAAAAAAAAGGGAGGGGAAAAAAGGAGGGGGGAGAGAAAAAGGAAGAGAGGGGAAGAGAGAGAGGGAGGGGGGGGGGGGGGAAAAAAGGAGGAGAGGGGGAGGGGGGGGGGGAGAAAGAGAAAAGGGGAGAGGAGAAAGGAGAGAGGGGAGGGGGGAAGGAGGGAGAGGAGAGAAAAGGGGAGAGAGAGAGAGGGGAGGGAAGGGGAGGAGGGGAGGGAGAGAGGGAGAAAAAAAAAGGGGGAAAGGGGAAAAAGGGAAAAAAGGGGAAAGGAGAGAAAAAAGAGGGGGAAAAAGGTAGAAAAAAGGGGGGGGGGGGAGAGAGAGAGGGGAAGGAGAGAGAGAGGGGGGAGAGAGAGAGAGAGGGGGGGGAGAGGGGGGAGAGAGAGGGGGGGAGAGAGAGAGGAGAGGGGGGAGAGGAAGAAAAGAGGGGAGAGAGAGAGAGAGGGGAGAGGGAAGGGTGAGGGGAGGGAGAGAGAGAGAGAGAGAGGGGAGAGAGAGAGAGAGAGGGGAGGGAGAGAGAAGGAGAAAAGGAAAAGAGAGAGAGAAGGGGGAAAAGAGAGAGGAGAGAGAGAGAAGAGGGGGGAGAGAGAGAGAGAGAGGGGAGAGAGAGAGGGGGGGAGGAGAGGAGAAGAGGGGGGAGAGAGAGAAAAGGGAGAGGGGAGAGAGAGAGAGAGAGAGAGAGAGGGGGGGAGAGGAGAGAGGGGAAGGGGAGAAGAGAGAGGGGGGGGGGGGAGAGAGGGAGAAAAGAAAAGAGAGGGGAGAGAGAGAGAGAGGGGGGGGGAGAAGAAGAGGGAGGGGAGAGGGGGGGGAGAAGAGAGAGAGGGGAGGAGAGGAGGAGAGAGAGAGAGGAGAAAAGAGAGGGAAAAAGAGGGGGAGAGAGGGAAGAGGAGAGAGAGAGGGGGGGGAGGAGAGGGGAAAGGGGGAAAAGGAGAGAGAGAGGGGTGAGAGAGAGAGAGAGAGGGGAAAGAGAGGGAGAGAAAGAGGGGAGAGAGAGAGAGAAGGAGAGAGGAGAGAGAGAGGGGAGGAGAGAAGGGGGAGAGGAGAGAGAAAAGGGAGAGAGAGAGAGAGAGGGGAGAGAGGGGGAAGAGAGAAGGGGGAGGAGGGGGGAGAGAGAAAAGGGGGAGAAAAGAGAGAGAGGGGGGGAGGAGGAGAGAGGGGGAGAGGGGAGGGGGAAGAGAGGGGGGAGAGGGGGGGAAAAAGGAGAGAGAGAGAGAGGGGGAGAGAGAGGAGAGGAGAGAGGGGGGAGGGGAGAGAGAGAGAGGGGAGAAAAGAGGAGAGAAAAGAGGGGAAGAGAGAGAGGAGAGAGAGAGAGGGGGGAAAATGGAGAGGAAAAGGGAGAGAGAGAGAGGTGAGAGAGGGGAGGTGAGAGAGGGGGGGGAGACGGAGAGAGAGAGAGAGGTTTGGAGAGAGTGAGAGAGGTAAGGAGAGAAAGGGGGAGAGGGGAAAAAGGGTGAGAGAGAGGAGGGTGAGAGAGAAAAGATTTTTGAGAGAGGAGAGAGGGGGAGAGAGGGGAGGGGAAAGAGAGAGAGGGGGAGAGAAGGAAAGAGAGAGGGGGAAAGAGAGAGAGGAGAGAGGGGAGAGAGAGAGGAGAGGGAGAGAAAAGGGAGAGAAGAGAGAGAGAGAGAGAGAGAAAGTGAGAGTGAAGGAGAAAGAGTGAAAGTGAGAGTGAAGGAGAAAGGGAGAATGAGTGAATGCGTGAGTGACTGACTGACTGCCAAGGGGTAATTTTAGCCTGCATCTACCCTATGTTTGTGCGGCGATGCGCAGATTCTACTGCCGATTTTCACGTAGAAACAAATGTTGAGGTTTATTTTCCTGACTCAAGGTTCACCGAAGGTTCACCAACCCTAATGTAAACGCTACTGCACGAGTGCCAAGACTGAATGTCGTGGTATGCCAGTGATTCCGCTTAATATGTTGAAAAGGGAAAAGGGATTGGAAAAAAACGATTACACAACCACAGGAAAAAAAAGGAAGGGATTACAAATGAAGTTGTGTTTGCCAGGTTTTCTTGAGTCAAGCATTGTAGAAAAGTTTTGGAAAACCGGGTAAGTGTCACATAGCAGTAAGCATTTATTCTTTGGTATTAGTGTCTCCATAGTACTGATAATTGTGATAGTTTTGGTAATGATGACAAGTGCTAAACGATATCAGCGACAATGATAATGATAATGATGGATGACAGTGTGTAATTTTATAATTATATTTATGATGAGGATTATAGTTATAGTTATAACTATGTGATAATGATAATGATAATAATAACAATAATAGCAGTATTATAAATGATAATGATATTAGATTATGATGGATAATGACAGATATAGTAGTAGTAGTAATAGTAGTAATAATAATGATAATGATGATAGTAATAACAATTATAGTAAAGATGAAAATGATAATAGTAATAATAATGATTATAGTAATGCTAATAATTTCAACATCAATTCTACTACTACTACTAATATGTAATAGTAATAATGATGGTGATGATAATGGTAATGATAATGATAATGGTAATGATAATGATAATGATAATGAAAATGTTAATAATACTGATAGTAAAAAAGATGAATAAAAATAGTGATTAAAATGATAATGATACTAATGATAATTTAAAAATAATCAATAATGACAGTGGAAATTTTATTTGTGAAATATAATGTAAAGAGAAGAAAAATTCTATAATTAGATGAGAAATGGAATAATTTTTTTAGATAATATTTTTTAAAATTATTATTAGGATAATGATTATGATTAATAATAATTATAATATTTATATGAATAATAAGGGGAGAGGAGAGAGAGAGGGAAAGGAGAGAGAGAGAGAGAGAGAGAGGGAAAAAGAGAAAGAGAGGAGGGAAGGAGGGGGGAAAAGAGGGAGAGAAAGGGGGGAAAAGGAGAGGGAAGGGAGAGGAAAAGGGGGGGGGGGAGAGGGGAGAGAAAGATTGAGAGAGAGAGATTAAAGGAGAGAAATGAAAAGACAGTGAAGAGAGACATTAAATTCTCAGAAAATATTTCAGATCACAATTCTAGACTAGACTCGGAGTCTTCCACTGACCTTCTTAAAAAAAAGGACAATAAACGAGGAAGGAAAGTACAAAAAAAAAATCAAAACAAATCCTCGTTATCTTCACAGACGAAGTTTCTTCTACACTTCATGTAACTAACGGATCCTCTGACACCCGCCTTAGCATCATGAGCTACGGCGCCGCATTAATTACTAGAGATTAGTCACCACAGGGACAATTGCAAAGCTAGGGACCTTTTTGTAGTTGTTAGAGGTTAAGTTTTTGCTACTTAAACTAAAAAAGAAAATTTATTGTAGATTACAATACCTTGCATGGAACTTTAGATGTCCTGAAAGACATCAACGATGAAAGAAATCAAGCCCTGACCTCAAATTGTGCAAATCCCTGAACAGACGTCACTCCATCAGAAAAAAAAATCGTGGGGAAACCCCCAAAATCCATGATCCGAATAAAACCCGCATAATACAAACTTATGAAGAATTTTCTCTTTGAAGACAAGAAGGAACCTCGAAGAATTACCTTCCTCTAATCAAAACAAGCTGAAGACCCCAATAAACCTACACCTAATCCCGTTTCACTTCAGCCACGAACTACTACCAGCCCAGATCACATATTACGAAATACACCGCATCAACTAGCCTCCTCCATAGCCACCCTCACAAAGATTATCACCATGGAGCGAAAAACCCAAAAATTCTTAAAAAAGAGGAAAATTCCCAAAAAACGTTCCCTATAAAAAAGTCAGGAAAGCCCCCCCTTGCCCTTTCCCTTCGGGTTTGGATTTAAAACAAAAATTTTATTTCGAGGCGCTCTCTTGGGATGTAGCATTGCTGTTCATATCCACACAAAGAGATGATACCAATGCTTCTCTATTTCGATGGTATGTCTAGATTAAAATTTTAAAAATGATATGAGAGATATTGGCTTGAATTTATTCCAGTCTGTTTTTTTTTTTTTTTTCTTTTTTTTCTTTTCTTTCCCTCATACTGGAAATACGGTGGTCGGAACCAATCGGACCGAGTTGAAAGCTGCAAAGACAGGTGAAATTTAAAAGGTTTTGGGTTTTTTCGAAAATGTAAAATCAACATACCGTCCGTGACTTGTGTCTTATGTAAATAGAGATGTTGATAGTAAAAGAGCCAGTGAAGAAGTGGACTCTAATTGAAAAACACCACAGCGATTTTCAGCATGCCTGTCAAAGTAAGTCCAAACCACTTAGCGTCTCTTTGCTTGGCGTCTGATGCGTCAATTAACGGTGGAAGCGAGGGCGTACCCCACCCTTAGGTACGCCCAAGTCAGAAGGGATTCCCGAGTGGAAGACTTGAAATCCTCGGGAATCACGGACCAATATTCCCATATATTTTTTTTATTATTATTTTTTTTTTGTTTTGTGTGTGTGTGGGGGGGTGTCTTTACATTGCGTTGTGGTAGTGTTTGTGTGTCAGAGGTAGAGGGCTGAGATGTGATGGTTTCCTCTCTAACTTCGGTGTATGAAACTGATACTTGGGAGTGTTTCGGGTTTCGTCTTCAAAGATTTCCTCAATGATTCTTTTACAGCATGTTGACGAACAGAACGAGTGTGAAAGAGAATAAGTGGTTAGGCGTGAATGCTGAAAGAACGTTTTTTATCAGAGGAACTTTAGAACACTTCATCCAAACTATTACCTTTCTGTTTCGATTTTATGTTAATTTGTATTTGTTGATCTTTTGTGGAAAAAAATAAAGGAAAAGAGGGCAGGTGTATATCAGATACAGAATGGATGATGAAGGGGAATTAAAATATAGGATACATGCAAAGAAAAAGTGTAAAGTGCTTGGGGGACGAATTTTAAACGGGTAAGAAATAAAATTTTTGAGGTGTATGAATTCATCAACAACAAGGCCTGATTATTTCCAAAGGGAGGGGGGTGAAAGGAGAGCATGGTGAATACACAGTACATATATTAGTTTTGAGAAAAATAAGAAATCGTTAATAGAGCAGTGCATCTCGAAGAGGGGGAGTGTAAGAAGGGTTTTATTTGTGGAAAAAAAAAAAAAGTAAAAACAAGGATTATATCGAGGGTTAGCTGTGAAGTGACAGAGAAAGAGCAAAGTGCAGTGAGAATATAATATATCCGGCTATAAACGGATTTCCATCCTATTGGACTTTTGACTCACTTGTCTGCCTTATGCAAAACGCGCACCCACAATCACAGGCAATCGAATGAGAAAATTTAGCTAGTTTTTAAGATATTCCCTAACCTGAAACCTTTTCGTCTATAAGTCGCTAGCCTTTCATCCCAACACCACTAGGCGGGTAAGCCGTGGTAACAGCGCCGCCGAATTCATTGCAATGAGGGGCATCAAAGTGGCCAACCCTCTCCCTTGTTTGGTTAATCCAGGCCACATTCTGAGGGTGACTTCTGCTGTTAGTAGTAGGATTATTTTTTAATGTAGTTTTTCCTTGATTTTTTTTTATTACTCATTTATTTATTTTACTTTTTTTCTCATAGCCGAAAACATACCTTAAGAATTATGGACGGTCAGAGTTATTTTGTCTTCATGTGGGTGTGTAGATTGGTGTAGATGTTTCGTGTTCTATGAGTGATAGTGTTCTGGTCCAGCCCGAATTATTCGTGTTTTGTTTATGTGTTTCTCTATGAATTATTGTTTATCTTAGTGTTCGCTTAGTCGGACCTAATTTCTTTCTTTTCTTTTCTTTTTTTTTCAGTGTATATGTGTGGTTCCATGCATTTAGTTTCGTATAAGGTTTCTGTCAGTAAATGTTGCACCATGCACCCAGAGTAATGCTTTGTCCTGTACAGATATAATTTTGTAGTTTTTAAGTGTTTGTTACTGCAACCACGACAGCTCTATATGCTAGTGTAGCGAATCATACCTGTTGTAGTCCGAGCCACTCTGACGCTCGTGGGGCTTGCTGGTTAAGTTAGCACTTGAATCTTAGATGGAAAATTTAGCTCAGTGTTAAAGGTGTTCATTATCAGAGTTAGAAATAGAAGTACATAATGCACTAATCGTAAGCACGAACACACACACACATAAGAATAAGAATAATGAAACAAATAAAAAATAGATAAATAAATAAAATAAAATGAGAACTACACAAGTGCAGGCAACACTGAATGACGGGGTGTGAACTCCCGAAAAAACGGCAAAAAAAGGAGGCGATTCTTCACCGATCCTTCTCCCGTGAACCGCTGACAGTTAATTGCTTACGTTGATTGTTAAATACAATAGTTTTGAGCAGGATAATTAAAACACGTACATAAACTAAGGATATGTATAAAGTAGTTATATTGAATGAAATGGTTCGATCCTGGCGGTGTGTCATTAAATGATTTTAACAAATAAAGCGATATGCTTTATGGTCCAATACACTATTTTTTTAAGTGTATATTATTTTGTATTTGAGATCGTCATGTCAGTCCTTGTCCGTTGCCCTGCTGACGCCCTGTTGTGTGACGATTTTTTGCTTGTCAGCAAGACCGAGGGCGATCTCTCTTGGTCCTGTGTAGGGGAAAGCGGTATTGCCTAGCACTATGCATTGTGCATTATATTTTTAATCGAGGATATACCCTGTTACCAAAGGTACATTGAAGATATGGTGTAGCTAACGGATCATGATGGGCGGAAGGTGTTCTATAATTATTTTATGTTGACTGCTCCTGGTGTTGCGTTTTTGGTGCATTTGATTGTGGTTATTTTTCTTCTGGTGTGATTGGTGTAGACAGGGAACTGTCCTCTGTGAGTGTTTGGTCAGATGGTGTTTTCTGGGAGAATTATGTTCCCATGCTGTTGTAGGTAATGCGTGACCTCGTGGTCAACTTGGGCATTCTTGGCGAGGGAGATATGGAAATTCTGGTGACAGAATTCCCAGTGGAGAGACTCCATCTTCACCGAGTCACCCGTCTGTCTATTTGTGTCTGTTCGACCCCATGAGCCTTTTGAAGGAGCCCCAAAATATCATGAGAACTTTCGTGTTTTAACTTGATCTCTACGTGAGTGTTTCCTAGTCTCGTTTGGTTATTATCGTAATCTCGTTCGTAAACGTGTATAATTCTCTTTGTCGTGATTTAACGATGACGGCCACTCCCTTGCTGGTAATCTTTGCTACAAACGTAAGGGACTTGTGTAAGGGCAGGTGACCGCAAGATGGGGCAGAGAGTTCAGGAGGCGACAAAGTACAGCTAAATGTCCCCTCATATTGCTGGGCCTCTCTATCCAGGGATCAAAGCCAAAGGCTGCTATGTGATAGAGAGTGTTGCATATCTGAGGAGTGTGTTCCAACTTGATAATCTAGTTCCTTTGATCATAACGATTTGAGTATATAAAAAATTTCATGATAATTATGATTATGATTATGTTAATGATTATGATTATAGTAATGATCGTGCTACTGCTAGTACTAATTATTATTGATGATGATAATACATATAGTGATAATATTAGTGATGATCATTTGTACATGTCAAATAATGCATTAGGGTCTAGCAATACAGCGCCTAGAATAAGGTTACGTTCAGCTATTAGTTTGGTAGGAAAGTATTTAAAACAAATCAAATTCTCAGAATAAATATTGAATCTACTACAAGCTCATTTTCTTATGAAAAGAGTCAGAAAAGGGTCATTTCTTAAATTTTCCTTTTTTTTTCTTGTCTCTCCTGTAGGGTTAGGCTACCGGAAGTCGGCACTCATCACTGGCGGAAGAATAATTGCTTTCCCGTGCCTCCAGCGGTGGCGCAGGTGAGTCCATGAGTTCATGAATGAGTCCAAAGAAATTATTGATTCGTTGAATAAGTGTGGATAAGGAGATGGATGATTTGGCCATTCATCTGTGAGGCGGCGAATTGTTAATTGGTCACTCAACAGCTACTTCATGAAGTTGCTTGAGTAGTTCACCACTTCATTAATAAGTGAGCCAAAAAAAAAAATAATAATAAAAAAGATATAAATTGGTGTGGCAGATAAAAATCCTAATTGATCATTCAGCAGTCAGTTCATAACTGATGGTCATGTAGTCATGCAGCAGTAAGGCAGTGAATCTGAGGATGATGGCGAGTAAAAAGATTGTTAATTAGTTCAGAAGTTTTGGGGAATCTTAGAAGACTGGAAAGTGAAGTTGGGCAGTTGATAAGTCTGGAACAGAGGTTGGACTCGTATCAACCCTTGATAGTACCAAAATAATACCTGTTGTGTGTGTAGTTATATAGCAAGTGGTAATTTTCATAGAGTGAAAAATTAGTAATGATAAGAAAAAAAAAAGAGAAAATGTATATGTAAATTTTATCTATGTTTAAACATCTACCTGTTGTTTCTTATATCTACAGTGTATGAACAATACTAATATCAATACTAATCCCCTTCCTTCTACAGGTTGTCACTCAATGTAATGACCATTAGAGTACTCTCGACAGGCGTTTACACATCCCAGGGAGTCCCCATCACTGTTAGTGGAGTTGCTCAGGTGAGTGTGATACATAATTTACCCAAATTGCTTAGCTTAGAGATATCGAATTACCTTTTTGACAAACCATAACGCATCGATCATTGTTCGAATAGGTGTGATACTAGTATGGTTAGGAAGGGAAAAAACTATGAAGTGCTTTATTATATGTCATTTATAATTAAGATGTTCAGAACAATAATCAGTTTATTTTTGAAACAATGAGATCCATTCCTGCAGGTTAAGATCAGCACACAGCACCCAGAGATTCTCGAGCGGGCATGTGAACACTTTCTAACCAAGTCCACAGCAGAGATCGAGACACTCATCACTGCTACGCTAGAGGGTCACCAAAGAGCCATCCTTGGCGCTATGACAGTAGAGGTGGGAGTCATTGTGCTCGTCTTCTGCGTTCTGTCATACATGTTTGTACTATGAATTACATTTGTTTCCTTTCTAAATATTCTAGTATGAGCTCTTTGTTGACATTTCATTTCATGATTTTTATATGATTTTTTTTTCAGGATATCTATAAGAATCGGAAGCTGTTTAATGGGCGTGTGTTTGAAGTGGCCTCCAAAGACCTTTGTAATCTCGGCCTCCATGTTCTCTCCTACACCATCAGAGATATATCAGATGAGGTGGTAGGTTTCAGGGTAGAAAGATGCATCCAGCTAGCCATTATTTACATACATGGGTATATATGTATTTTTTTTATATTCCTAATGATATTTATTATCATATTGTTATAATTATTATTAATGTTAGGAGTGACCATTGAATCTATACCGTGAAAAGTGATAATCCATGGGTTGGTGCTGGAACAACCTCACTGTTAGAACTGACCCTTCGTACCTCTCTTTATGCCAGTTGAGACTGTACCTTATAAACTGTAAATGGCACTTCTCGTGTTGTTTCGGCAGCGGTGCTGGAATTTTCTCTTAAGATCCCAGCCCTGGGTATGGGTGATATGAAAGAGAAGCTGTTTTCCATGCAGCAATTTCCTCCTCACCACATCACTAATGTAATTCAAATGAAGGGCAGGAGTCCATGTACTTTTGGAATCAGTGTTGTCTTAGGAGAGGACAGAACAAAGTTAACCCGATGACTGCAGACTTATGTACAATCCACTGTAGTTTTTGTGAACTTTGTTGCATACAGATAGCTACACATGTGCTCAGCCTAAAAGGAGTCAATTAGCCTTAGCGACCATTACTTGAATTTGCAGGAAAATGTACTGTCTCTTTAAAGATAAAATTGGCCTGTATTATTTTTTGAATTTGCAGGAAAATGTACTGTTCTCTTTAATAGTATTAAAATTGATGCTGTTATTATTGTTGATGTAATCATGTTATTAAAATACTAATAACACAAAACACAAAATGATAAAAAATGCATTTTAAAAATCTAGGAAAACGGTAAACAAGTGAAATATGTATGAATAATATATATATATATATATATATATATATATAATGATATAAAAGTGGGCATGGTATGTATTTTTGCCATCCTGGCCAATTGGATTAAGGCAATGATAAACTGCTCTTAGTCCCTATGAGTCAAGTGTATTACCTAGATATCAACAGGAAAGAGCTGAGTCCCTTGGGTAGTTGGGGAATTTAACTTCATTCTGGCATTTGCGACAGCACTGGTGCCAAGTTGCAAGGGGTC
>NC_051391.1:52207179-52220503 GCF_015228065.2 Penaeus monodon
AGTAAGATTGATGATAATGATATTACTGCTACTACTACTACTAATAGTAATAACAATAATAATAATAATGATATTAATAATAATAATAATAATAATGGTAATAATAATTATGATAATAATGTATGATCTACGAGACATGGCATAGTAGATTAAAAAAGCTGCGAACTTGTTTAATGGATAAAAACCAGGATTAGTTTAAGATATTGCATGTGATTAATTAAATTTTATAATATTGATAACATTTATCAATTCTTTGACTGAACACATAACACTTAACGGTAGTTGGAATTAAGAATATGATTTATAACAGCATAGAATTCTACTCATTTATCAAAAAATAAGCTCAAACTTAATTTTTTTTCCCCGGGTTCCTATGAACATCATTAACTAAACCTGTAAATAGAGCATTGACAACCAAAAGAGATCGAACAACAAGGGGGATAATATTGTTTAAGTAAATAAAAAAGTATGTTTATAGTATTTAGAGTCTGAATCAATTTACTTCTCAGTTACTTTTGGCCTTCTGTGAATGACCAGGGTATGAGAAATGATAAAAGATACAATAATGAATAAACAATGTAATTAAGATTACTGCATTTTTATTGTATGTTTTGTGATCCAGTCTTGAAATAGGCAAAGGAAGTCATTTGTATGGCACTGGTATGCCTAAACAGTTTTCCCCATACGGTACAAAGTGGTTTAACCGAATCTCACTAAAAGACAGACAAAAAGAAAGAAAAATCTATGTCTTTGGTAATACTTCTCCTGATATCTGAATTGTTTGAATAGGCTGATAGCTAACCTTTTAAAGATTATCAGTTTAGAAAATTTCAAAACTGCATTTCGACTCAGTGTGCATAGTTATTTTGCACATGTACCGTCATTATTGTGTATCTTGTACATTAAATGTTACAATAAAATGATATTTTATCTTTATTTCTGTCTCCGTGGATAGCTAGTTTTTCCTATTACATTTCCATTGTTTTGTAATTTTATAATAACTGGATGGGATAATAATAATAATAATGGTGATGCTGCAAATAAACAATAATGATAATGATCATAATAATGATAATAATTACAATAACAATGTCGATTGTGACGATATGATAATATGACATATGATAATATGATAATATGATCATATGATGATAACCAAGAACATCAACATAATAAACAAGGCAACAACAACAATCATTATCATATCGTTATCATCATCATCGTTTCAAATATAATAAAAATAATGATAATAATCATAATCATAATTGTAATGATAATCATAATGATGATGATGATGATAGTAGTAATAATAATAATAATAATAATAATAATAATAATAACTGATGTAGATGAAATTGCAACCCATCAGTGGCTTAGAAGCTCTGGACTAAAAGGGGAAACAGAACGTTTTATTCTTGCAGCCCAAGATCAAAGTTTGTTTACCAGAAACTATCAAACTAACATCTTGCACAATGGCACTGACTCAAAGTGTAGGTTTTGTGAAGACATGGTTGAGACAATTGATCACCTTGTATCTGGTTGCTCAATATTAACACCGAATGAGTACAAAAATCGATACGACAGAGTGGGCAAGTACCTGCACTGGAAGATCTGCAAACACTTTTCTATCGGAATACAGGATAAATGGTACAAACACCATCCAGAGCCAGTTACTGAAGGCAAAGATACTACAGTCTTGTGGAACTTTCCAATTCACACAGATCGTACTATACAGGTAAATCGTCCAGATATCATCATCAAGGATAAAATGAACAACACTTGCCTGCTTATAGATATGAGTATCCCTTCAGACAGAAACGTCCTAACAAAAGTGTTCGAGAAGATATCAAAGTATAAAGACCTGGAAATAGAGGTGGAAAAGAAGTGGCATTTAAAAACGAAAACTTTGCCTGTTGTTATTGGAGCTCTTGGCCTTATAAAAAAAGGTACAGATAAATTTCTTGAGCAAATACCAGGAAATCCATAATTAGAAAAAATCCAAAAAATAGTCTTAAACAGCACAGCACATGTTCTCAGAAGAGCATTATCAATCTGATGTGTTCTTTGTGTGCATGAATTAATTTGACTGGATGTTTTGATTTGTGGTTGTTCTGCATATTTTGCATGTTTTCGTTGATGTTTCATTGCCTCAAACTTCAATCACCCTAGGTCACTGGTAGTGACTCGGTGTTTGATTTTAATTAGCAGATCTAAGGAAACTTTTGTATAATAATAATAATAATAATAACAATTAAAAGAAAAACAAGACTTAAATGGACAAGGGAAGAGTATAATGAGGTAATGTACTGCTTTTGCTATACACTCAAGGAGCCTGCTGCAGAAGTTGTGAGCATATTTCTGTTAGTGTTCCATTTGCCTCGAACTTCAATCACCCTAGGTTCCTGGTAGTGACCTGGTGTTTGATTTGAATTAGCAGATCTAAAGAAAAGAAAATAATAATAATAAGAATGATAATAATGTTGTTTCAACTGCAACGAATTTAACACGTTCGTGATTTTATCTTTTCATTTTATCTCGTTCCTCCCCTCGCCCTGACCTGACTGCACCTTTTTTTTTGCTTGCGGTCACTTGGGATGAGGAAAAGGTCAATAGATGACCGTTTGTTTTTCCTGTCTTGACCTGACCTTACTTTCTCTTTTTCCAGTCGGTCGCGATATGGTAAGGGTCAAGAGAGGACCGCTCGTTTTTCATCTAATTTGGTTGTTGTTTTGTTGACAGCTTGGGGATTAACCGTAGCACCGTTACATTGCTCATTGGTGACACATTCTATCGGCGTTAGAACGGAATTTGTAATGCAGTTTTATATAAATTTATTATTTTGAATATAGTGTAGGATCTCCCCCCATATCATAGTGCACAGGATTGCCTGTGTAAATATCCTAATAGATCTCTGCTCCGACGTTCAAAAGTAGGTACAGGTAAAACCAAAGTTATTCGTTCGATCAGCAACTTTTGAGTCGGTGTGACCCACAGTTATGCCCGTTAATTAATGTAGGACTAGGGTTTAAGCTAGAATCATTATTCACTTATTAATCACACCCTTCTCATCCTCTTGAAGTCGCTTGCATATTTCGGTAATTCCCAAGCGATCGTGTGATTCATGATAATTTAGATACCCTTAGGGAATGTCACAAGCGCCCATCACAAATACGCAGAAAAGAGCAGGTTATTTGTAGATTTTCCTGGATCGGTTCACTTCAGTGTAAGGCATTTTGGGTATAGGATCCCCCCATCGATGATGTCTAACATGCATAGCTAGACATGGCTACCTCGGCAGTTCAGATTTTCTGACCCCGAGAAGATTTGCTGGCTAAAAAGCTTGTGAATATTTTTTTCATGCTACTGACGACTCTCTCTCCTATTTTCTTCTTTATCTTTGTGAAATAAAACACAAAATGAAAAAAAAAAAAAAAAATAAAAAACGAACATTAAAAAACCCAATTTTTTTTTTATAAATAACCGGCTAGTGGTACTTAAGACCCCCTCTTCTCTGTTGCCTTTCTTTTTCTTTTGCTATCTGGCCCTTACGTGGTGTATGATCTGGTTCCCCGACTATATATTGCAGTTAGACTGACGATAACCGACACGGCACTGAAGGAGAACCCTGCTGCAGAACCAGTCACCTTGGGATGCTGTGGGGAGGACATCACTGGAAGATCGCCAGAAGTTTGCAGACCAGGATGTTCGTCAGAGCAGGTGTTAGGCCATCCCATGATGTAGTGGAAAGGCGCCGCCTGCCGAGACGCCCGTAGATACAGTGAAGGATCAGGAACTCGCCAGCGCAGGTACCAGTTGACCCAGGATGCTGCAGATGGGTGCCGCTTGCCGGGACGACCACAGATCCAGTCAACTCCAGGAGCTTATCAGTGCAGGTATCAGCCGCCCTTAGATGCTGCCCCCCTGCCCAGGCGCCCGTAGATCCAGATGAAGATTACGAGGACGTGAGGATGAGCATGCCACCGAGAAGGACCTGGACGATATCTGTGAGGATGTGTGGACGAGGACGCCGCCGAGTTAGGCCTGGACAAAGACTACAAGGAAGTCTAGATGAATCCGAAGTCAAGGAGAACCTGTGCGAGACTTTCGAGACGTGTGGACGTCGAGGACGGACAGATTACACTGAGGACCAGGAAGAAGAGGATGACAGGGACGAACAGCCACGAAAATGCCCGGAAACGTGAAAACATGATAATCAGCCAAGTTAGGTCACCCTTGAGGCAAATCTAAGGCGCCTCGAGGGTGAGGCGCGAGTAGGTGGCCGAGCAATATGGCATATACATAAGTCTATTTCTGTTACCAATAGACCACGTGGCTGTTTACCACGTGGCTCCAAGTCCAGTATGGAATCAATGACTCAGCAATGGCGTAGATGACGATGTTATCTGACCTCGCCTAACCCGACAGTGACAGCGCCCGACGTGATAAGGTCGGCCTAGCCTTCGCCTTCAGGCGGCCTCCCCTTGCCACGTGACACCGCGCGCACCGCTTTACCCTGAGATATCGTCTCGTGTGTCCCCATACTGTGTGGTAGTCTTAGCAATAGTTACGCCGTTATACCAGTATCACTACCGCTGCAAGCCATTGTACTAGGGCACATAGCCTTTTATCACACACACATACACACACACACACACACACACACACACTCACACTCACACTCACACTCACACTCACACACACTCACACACACATACACATACACACACACACACACACACGCACACACAAATATATATATATATATATATATATATATATATATATATATATATATATATATATATATATATATATATATTGGTGGATGACGAACTTAGGGTGTAAGGCAGACAACCAAGATGTTTTGGCTACTCTCTTGGAACGAAGTGTTGCTCCCTGGCAGTAATATGCCCGTCAATAACTATACAGTGGTCTAAGGATGGCTATAAATTATGTGTTTAGTATCTGGCAATTGGTGGTGAAGAAGATGGTGTTACAACAATACATAGTTCTTGTGGAAGGGAATAGTTACACAACAATGGAATGTCTAGTGTGGCAAGAAGATAATCAGGTAAAGCATGGTCATGTATATGCATATGTAAATGTGTGTGTGTGTGAAAATGCGTATGTGACAAACATGTAAGATTATGTGAATTATGTAGAATATAACATACAGGTACATGTAATAATTTTAGTATACATATTTCAGAGATATAGAGATGGCTGGGTTGCAATATATATATATATATATATATATATATATATATATATATATGTATATTTATGTATATATGTGTATGTGTGTGTCTATACATACATACATAACACACACACATATATGTATATATATATATATATATATATATATATATATATATATATATATATATATGTATGTATATATATTTATTTATATACATATATATGTATGATTGGGTATATTCTTTATACATGTATACAAACAAGTTCACGTGAGTGTATAGATGCGCGTGATAGATAGGCGCTTAATTAACGCTGTGTGTAGGAAGAAGCAATCCACTCTGACACCAATTGTACCAGCCACGTTTTCTTTGGTGCGGAAGAAAATGAGAAGACTAGAGGATATTCACATGGGGAACTAATCCGCAAACACACACACATATATATGTACACAACACACACACCACACACACCCCACACACATATATTTTTATCCACACACCCACACACACACCACACAACACCACAAACACACACACACACACAAACACACAACCACAACACCACACCCCCACAAAAACACACACACACAACACGCAGACGCACGCACACAGCCCACTCAACTCCATTCACTACGTTCACCCTTCGGGTTTCTAGGTACTCCATCCCTGAACACCCCAAACATTTTTTTCCCGCCTCATTGAAAAAAAAATCAGCGGGAAACGTTTGTTTTTTCCCTTCCTCAAACCATCCTGCCAAGTTCATCAAAAAAATACGGATTTTTCCTTTTTTGTGACCCCCCCCCCCTTTGCTAGGGGCCCCATTAAAACCTTGGTGCGGGTCCCCTCCCTTCCCTCCCCGGTACTCGCTCTTGAGGATTTAAAATCAAGTTTTTTTATTGTAAAGATTAGCTATAGGGGATTTCTTGAAAAAAAAAGTCTTACAAGAACTGAAAAAAACGTCGTTTTAGAGCGGCGTGAGGGTCTAATATAATTTATCGTTGCCCCCGCAGTGCAGTGCATTTTAAAAATAATAAAAAAATAATAAAAAAAAAATAAACAAAAAAAAAAAAAAAATAAAAAATAAAAAAATCTTATATAAATAAAATGGATGCACTTTTCCCCTTTTCAGGCTCAGCACAAAACCATTTGGAAAACATGCCGACTTCACCTGTTAGATGTGAACTATTTTTTATTACATATATTTGAAAGGGAAAAAATTTTTTTTGTAACTACCCTTTTTGCATTCTTAAAATTTGCTAGGGGAAATACCTTCAGTCTTTAATCCTTCCGAACAAAAAACATCCCCTATTTTTTAGTCACTCTCTTTTGTTCCAATATTATTCTGTTCTTTTCTCCATTTCTGTTTTTCGTTTTTTTTTGTTTATTCAACCACCTTTGTATATTGTAACATGCTCACACCTGCTCTACTAGAACCCCCCTCTTTAACCTCAGAAATAGTTGTCATAGCCCTTTAAAAACCCAAAATGACCCAAAAAAAACCCCTTTTGTCCGCAAATCAACGGATTTAACCCCTGACTACCATCTTGTTTATCACCCATATCACTCATCTGTCCACCTCACCCCACCCCGTTCTTTTTTTGGGATGTATCTAGTTTATTTCCCTTATCTTATTTACCATGTCTATTTTTGTTTTCTTTAGTTCATGAGCCCTTTGTTACCAAAAAATAAAATTTAAAAAAATAATAATAAGGATAAAATAAAATGATAATAATAAGCACCCAGGGGCTTTTCCCGTGGAAAGTGTGTTAACATGAAAAGGGTGACCTGGGCAGTTTAACAAAAGGGCCTGGGCAAACAGAGGCTGGGTGTGGGGAGGAGCGGGGAAAAAACCGTTAAGAGCAGTGGGGCTGCTCCCGTGAAGCTCCCTGGTGCCCCCTGGACCTGATATAACTTTTAGGCCCTGATAAAACGTATCGTAGTGTGAATGCGGGTTTCCCCCCCGTTTGTGCCTATAGAAAATTGTACGGGTAAAAAAATTTTTGTAAAAAAAGGAAAAACTGTCATCGGTGTTTATTTCGTGCCTCCCTCGCCATTTGGGCTTTTTCCCCTCTGGGTTCGGGGACCTGTGGTGCTCGGTCCCTCTTGGGCTGTTCTTTTTCACGACCCTGGGAAAAACAGCCGTCTGCCTACCTGCCTTGTTTGGGGGCAGAGAAAACGAGGCGGACCGGGTAGCAAATGGTGTAGGAGGGGTTTTGGATTTTTGATCAGTAGACGCCCCCTTTTTATCATTCGTCCAAAAGTGGCGGCAGCCATGAGGAGGAGGCTATGACGGGGCAGGCACGAGTGGGGGTGAACCCGGCCAGTGGACCTGATCACTCCCCTCTGGCCGGTATGGGGAGGAAATGGACAAAGGGCGAAGAGCGGCCAGAGGGCACTGGCAGGCGCACCATCCGTCGAGATGCAGGAAAAGGAAGGTAGGGAAACAGTTCTGCCAACTGTTGAGGTTACAGAGAAAATTGCATCTGTGAAAGGGAAACTCGCAGTCCCCCGACAAGCCTGCAACAGCGTGAAGAGTGAAGATGGAGGGGGTCAACTCTGGGGGCGGGGTTCGGGGGCCAGGGGGGGGAAGTGAGGGGGAAAGGGGGGTCACAGGTAGTAGCGTTGCAACAGAAAAGGCAGACGAGGTTCGGGCAACAGATGCCAGAGTTCGATTTATGGGGTCTCCCTGGGGTCCGTGGGGGAAACCCCCCCGGGCCCTCGCAGCATCGTGTTGGAGCCAGGGGTCGCTGCAGAAGGCGGGGGACCCATGGGAACCGCTCCCTTGGGGTATAGGTGGCGGCAACTCGGACCCGGTCAACCCTCGTTGCCTCCCCCCCCCTTCCCCCCCCCGGGCGTGTTGTTCCGGCACCTTCTTCACCCGCAGCCCCTCGGTCTCCAGAATTTTAAAGCTAAGCCACTGAGTAGACGGGAAGGGGGCCTGGGAGGCATATTCGCCCTTTTTAAATGGGGCATCTCCCCAGGGCGGGAGCCAGAAGAGAAGACCCTGCGCGGTAAAGCGCTAAGGGGCCCGCGGGGGAAAGTTTTGGGGGCATCTGCCGCCATCCAACATGCCCTTACACCAGCGTGGCGGGGTTTTTGAAACGCCGTTTGGGGCACCCCCACCAGCCGAGGTATTCGGGCGCTTTTAAAAGCGGATCTAAGCGGGCGAGACACGCCCGCTGGCGCAGGATGTGGAGGGCGGAGGGTAAGGGGTCGTACCCTCGCTGGGGAAGAGAGATTGGGTCCTGGCTGCGTTTCTTGTTGCGTTTTGCAGACCAGCACTCAAATCTCTCAAGCAAACCACCCTGAGGACCTGCAGGTGGCGCTGGCAGGGCCTTGGAGTTCGGGCCTTCTTGAAGGCAACGGTGGCCTAGGGCCAGCTGCTCACCCGCTGTGATTTCCGGGGGCCGGAAGACAAAGTGGAAAGGTGCATTGAGGAAGGTGAGCAGAGCACTTTTCAAGGCTTTGTTGGGGTGCGGTAAGGAAGGGGAAGAGGGAGTGGGTGTCGGAGGGAGGGGAAAAAACACGTCCTCTCAACCAGACGGATTCTGTCCCTTCCAGCATGCTGCAAGGACTGGGGGCAGGTATGCCCATCCGGTCCTGCCCAAGGTAAGGAATGGTACAGGCGGAAAACTCGGGCAGGCTGGAGAAGGGGGCCGAAACCCAGCGTCCCCGGTTTGGGCCCGATTGGGTAAGTGCCGTCGAAAACCCACATGCGGGGAGGGCCAATAGATGGGGCCCAGCCGCCTGGCAATGGGACACTGGGGCTGAAAAAGACCCCAGTGCGGCCGATATGTTGGCCCCTATGCATCTTCCCGAGACCACGGACTGTGTGGTGTCAGGGGATTGGTGCAGCCAAGGGGCCCGTGGAGGGTGATTGGGTGGCAGACGGTTTCGCGGCTGCCGTTTTGTGGCGCTCTGGGGGCACTGCTTTTCTGGGCCTTGAACCTGACGAGATAAGGCGTGGGGTTTGACCTTGGGCGGAAGTGGGGGGGTCCGGTGAAATGTGCCCTTGTTCCGAGGTTGGGGTGGAGAGGTAGTTACGGCTGGCGACGACCTTACCCCCCGGACAAATTAGAATCCGGTGCCACTGTCAAGAGTGATGGTGGAGAGAGGGCCTCGTGGACCCCTCCAAAACCCGCAGCGGTGATGGCGTAGCGGTTGGGCAGTTGGACCAGGGGAGGGGTTATTCGTGTTGGGAGCAACTTCTCCAATAAGGCCCCAAAAATGCCACTGGTGCAAACGGGCACTTGTGAGGGGGGGAACATCAGAAGATCGCGGGGGAGGAGGGGGGGGTTGGTGGTGGGGCCCTTGCCTGACTTCCCCGAGGTTTGGCGACCGGGCGCCGCTACCTGGCGGAGGTGCCCGGCAAGTGCGTGGAAAGCTCAAGGGAGCCGGGGGCCATGCCAAAGGAGACCCATGACATAGGTGAAGAGTGTGGGGCATAACTCGCGGGAACGAGGGGGTCTCGCCGAATAAGAGCCCGGGGGGGCCCCCACACGGGGGAGGGTTCCGTGTCCCTTCGAATTCGGAAAGGGGAAAAAAACCCCCTTTTTGTCCCCCTGGGGCCGGGTGGGATTAAACCCTGGCCAGGAAGCATCCTGGGCGGTTGTGAAAAAGAAGATGACGTTAGCCCTAGTAGCGGGATGAGGACGGGCAGACGCTGACCGAGATGAGGGGCGAGCATTTGGACGGGGAGGCGATGCAACAACGTCGTGGTGACCATAGCCAAAATCTTGGGGCGGAGATACCCCTCTGAGTGCCACTGAATCTACCGCCGCAGACCCCCTCCAGAGGACCCCGCGGAGGAAGAAGCCGCGTGATAAGATTTTTGGTTTCTGAGAACTTATTTTCAAATTTCGGGATTTTGTTTGAAAAAATTTTGTTCCTGAGGACTAATTTTTATAATTTTTTATAGTTTGTTTTTAGGTTTTGATTGCTTGATGGGGGGATAGTGCTACCCATGGGTCTTTGTCTGTGCGAAAAGTGTGTTAACATAAAAGGGTGACCTGGGCATTTTAACATGAAGGGCCTGGGGAAACAGCCCCAAATACTGGGACGGGGAGTGGAGGGAAAAGCCCAGAGACGGAGTTGGGGCTCCTCCTGTGAAGACATGGGGGTGGGCCCTTTTTTTGGGACCTGATATAACTTTGAGTTGCCCTGTTATAAGCGTACTGCAGTGTACAGCTGGTTTCCCCTGTATTGTGCCATAGAAAAAATGTCGGTAAAACTTGTGTAAAAAAAAGGAAAGACTGTCATCGTGTGTTTATTTCGTGCCCGCCTGCCACTTTGGTTTTTCCCCGTGGGTTTCTGGGGCGCTGTGGTGTCGGTGCCTTTGGAGCTGTTATTGTTCACGACCCCGTGGATACAGCCTCTCCGCCTCCTTTGTTGGGGGCAGAGAACGAGGGTAACAATAAAATAAAATAATAAAAATATAATATAAAAAAAGAAAACAAAAAAACTGTTCCTTTGTTTTTTTCATCAATAAGTAAAATCAAAAAAAATATTATAAAAAAACTTAAATAACCTAAAATCGTTCCCCATTTTTTTTATGCTAAGTTTGTTTAGAGTTATCAAAAACAAAAATAAAACAAAAAAAAAAAGACGAACTCCCCTAAAAAAAATAAAGATTTTTGCCCGGACGCCGTATCTAGGTTTTATTTCCCTAGAATTATTTAAATAATTCACAGCTGCAGTGGCAATCCATTGAAGACTTGCCTACTGCCACCTTAACAAAACAAAACAAAAACAAAGACATGCAAGGGGTTTCGCCCCCCCCCTCTCCTTTCAATCTCCCGCTTCCTTCAACTTTCACAGCTTCAATTTCTCCCCCCCCACTCTTCCTTGCTTCCCCTCCTTCACCTGTTTTTTTATTGTATTATATATATATATATATAATATATATTATATATTATATATATCTATATATATATATAGTGTTGTGTGTGTGGTGTGTGTGTGTGTTGTGTGTGTGTGTGTGTTGTGTGTGTGTGTGTGTGTGTGTGTGTGTGTATGTTTGGGTGCATTTCTTTATACATGTATACAAAAAGTTCACGGGGATTTGTATAGATGCGCGTGATAGATAGGCGCTTAATTAACGCTGTGTGTAGGAAGAAACAATACACTCTGACACCAATTGTATCAGCCACGTTTTCTTTGGTGCGGAAGAAAATGAGAAGACTAGAGGATATTCACATGGGGGACTAATACACACACACACACACGCACACACACACACACACACACACACACACACACACACACACACACACACACGCACACACACACACACACACACACACACACACACACACACACACAATCATCATCACCATTCACCCTTCGTGTGTCAGTACACCCCAACATCTCTGCCTCTATTGATAGAGAGAGAGAAAAATCAGCTTGTACGATTTTTTTTTCCCTTCATCTGAAACCATCCTACTGGAGTTCATCCGCAAATACTGGATTTTTCCCCTTTTATGTGATTTTTTCCCCTCTTGCTATGCGGACCCATCAAAAACCTCGGCGTCTAAACGGGCTCCCCCTCCCCCCTCCACTCCGGTACTTCGCTCTTGAGTGATGTGATATCAAGTTTCTGATTGTAATGATATATGCCATAGGATATTAGAGAACAAGAACACGTCTGTTGTAGCGTAGGCGTGTAGGTCTAATAGAATTTATCGTTGTCTTCTCAGTGCAGTGCACTTATTGAAAACAAATAAATAGATAGATAAATAAATAGATAGATAAATGAATAAATAGATAAATGCAATAAAAGATCTTATATATCATAAAAACTGGATGCACTTTTCCTCTCTCAGGCTCATGCACCATAACCATTTGGGAAAAACTATGCCGGGTTTCTTCACACTGTTCAGATGTTTTATACTATTTTTATTACATATATCTAGAAAGGAAAATGCTTATTTTTGTAACTACCCTTTCAGCATTCTTAACCCAAAATATAGCCAGGGAAATAAAGCCTTCATTGTTTTTGATCCTTTTTTTGAAGTGAAAAATTGTTACTTTTTTCCTGGTGTGTCGGCTTCTTCCCAGTTATTATGATTTTTTTTTTCATGTACGTACACCCACAAGTAAAAGTCCATCTACACTCATAACCTGGCTTATGCAGTATTCGCTGTATCCAAGGTATATTGGAGGTAAAGCAGGAGGATAGTGGTAGGGTAGTGGGAAAGGTAAGGGTGAGGCACAGAGAGGGAAGTACATGGGAATAGGAGAGCTAGGGAAGGGCGAGGCATAGGTCGCAATGCCGGTTTAAGCAGAATCAAACAGGATGTGCTAATATAGACAATATATGGTCACTGAGATCAGATATGTTTCTATGGGAATTGCCTTGCAAATGTGTATATGAAAATTCTCTTCTCTAGTAGCGAGAGAAATTATAGAAATGTACACAGTGTGTGTGTGTGTGCGTATGTATATTTTATATATAATATATATATATATATATATATATATAAAATTTTATATAATAATATATATATAAATACTAATTTTGTTATATGTGTATATATATACATATGCATATATATATAAGTATATGTATAAAATATATATTATATATATACTATATTAAAAGATATATATATATATATATATATATGTATATTGTGTGTTTTGTGTGTGTGTGTTGGATATCTATAAATATATATGTTTATATATTTACATTTATTTGTATGTTGTATACATTATATTATATATATATATATATTATATAATATATAATATATATACTATATATGTATATATACATATATATGTATATATAAAACATATATATATATATATATACATACATACATATAAAAATATATATATATATATATATATACATTTTATAACATACATATATATGTACACACCACACACACACACACACACACAGACACACACACAACACACATATAAATATATAAAATATATATTATATATTTTATATATATATATATTTACATATAATATATATATATATATATATATATAATAATTATTATATTATATGTAAATAAACACAAACGTATGTATGTATATATATTAATATATATATATATATTATATAAAAATATATATATATATATACATATATATATATATATAATAAA
>NC_051391.1:52220603-52235750 GCF_015228065.2 Penaeus monodon
GAGGATATTCACATGGGGAACTAATCCGCACAAACACACACACATATATATGTACACACACACACACACACACACACACACACACACACACATATATATATATACACACACACACACACACACACACACACAACACCACACACACACACACACACACACACACACACACACGCACCGCACGCACACAGACACTCACACTCACAATCATCACTACGATTCACCCTTCGTGTTTCTAGGTCACTCCATGCCTGAACATCCCAACGAATATTTTTCTCTGCCTCTATTGAGAAAAAAAAATCAGCTGGAACGATTGTTTTTTCCCTTCCTCTGAAACCATCCTGCCAGAGTTCATCAGAAAATACTGGATTTTTCCCGTTTTATGTGACCCCCCCCCCCTCTTGCTATGCGGCCCCATTAAAAACCTTGGTCGCGGCGTCCCCCTCCCCCCTCCTCCGGTACTTCGCTCTTGAGTGATTTAATATCAAGTTTTTGATTGTAATGATATATGCTATAGGGTATTTCTTGAAAAAAAAAGTCTTGACAAGAACTGCAAGAACACGTCCGTTGTAGAGTAGGCGTGTAGGTCTAATAGAATTTATCGTTGCCCTCGCAGTGCAGTGCACTTATTAAAAATAAATAAATAAATAAATAAATAAATAAATAAACAAATAATAAATAAATAAATAAATACAATAAAAGATCTTATATATAATAGAAACTGGATGCACTTTTCCTCTCTCAGGCTCATGCACCATAACCATTTGGAAAGCTATGCCGTTACTTCACCTGTTCAGATGTGTTATACTATTTTTTATTACATATATCTAGAAAGGAAAATGCTTATTTTTGTAACTACCCTTTCAGCATTCTTAATATAGCTAGGGAAATATAGCCTTCATTGTCTTTAATCCTTCCGTAACAATACATCTCTATTTATTTAGTCACTCTCTTGTGTCCCAACTATTATTCTGTTCTTTGCTTCCATTTCTGTTTTGTTCGTTATCTTTTTGTCTTATTCAACCACCTTTGTATATATGTATACTATG
Organism: Penaeus monodon; assembly: GCF_015228065.2. Taxonomy (NCBI): domain Eukaryota; kingdom Metazoa; phylum Arthropoda; class Malacostraca; order Decapoda; family Penaeidae; genus Penaeus; species Penaeus monodon. The sequence goes on from NC_051391.1 coordinate 52,221,650, forward strand.
CTCACACCTGCTCTACCTTAGAATTCCCCCCTCTTGCAACCGTCAGACCTAGTTGTCATAGCCTTTAATAACCCTAAGATGACAAAACACACCGCCTGATTCGTCCGCAATTAATTCAACGGATTTAACCCATGACTACCATCTTGTTTATCACCCATATCACTCATCTGTCCACCTCATCACCACCCCGTGCTCTTCTTTGCATGTATCTAGTTTATTTCCCCTTCATCATTCATTATACCATGTCTAGTTTCTTTGTTTTGCTTTAGTTCCCACTGATGCCTTAGTTCCCAAAATATAAATTTAAAACAAAAAATAAAAAGATAAAATAATAATTTGAATAATAATAATGCAAACGCCAGGGGGTCTTTGTCTCTGTGCGAAACGTGTGTTAACATGAAAAAGGATGACCTGGGCATGTGTTAACATGAAGGGACCTGGGCAAACATGACGCAGCTGGCTGTGAGCGGAGGAGCGGAGGAACAAGCCGTAAGACGCAGTTGGGTGCTGCTCCTGTGAAGACCTCGTGTGTGCCCCTGTGACCTGATATAACTTTGAGTTGCCCTGTTATAAGCTGTATCGTGCAGTGTGACATGCTGGTTTCCCCCTGTATTGTGCCTATAGAAAAGTGTACGGGTAAATAACTTGTGTAAATAAAGGAAAGACTGTCATCGTGTGTTTATTTCGTGCCCTGCCTCGCCACTTGGCTTTTTCCCCTCGGGGTTTTTCGGGGACGCTGTGGGTGCTCGGTGCCTCTTGGAGCTGTTCATTGTTTCACGACCCTGTGGATAACACGCCGTCTGCCTAGCCTGCCTTGTGTTGGTGGCAGAGAGACGAGGCGGACCGGCGTAGCAAATGGTGTCAGGAGTGGGATTTGTGATATTTGATCAGTGAGACGCGCCGATTTATCATGTCGTCCAAAGATGGCGGCAGCCATGAGGGAGAGGAGGCTATGACTGAGGCAGGCACGAGTGAGGTGAAGCCGAGCCAGATGGCCCCTGATCACTGCCAAATGCTGGCCGGTATGAGGGAGGAAAGGGCCCACAAAGGGCAGAAGAGCAGCAAAAGGGGGCACATGAAGCAGGCGCACCATCTCGTCGAATGCAGGCAAGGAAGGTAGAGGAACATTTTTCTGCCAACTTGTTGAGGTGCTACAGAGCAATCTTGCATCTGTGAAGATGGAAACTCAGCATACACCGACCAAGGCCTGCAACAGCGTGAAGAGTGAACTGATGGAGGAGGTGCAGACCCCTAAAGGGGCAGGTTCAGGGCCGAGGGAGGAAGAAAAAGGGCGGAAAAGGCGGCGTCACGAGGTAGTATCGTTGCAAGCAAAAAGGGCAGACGAGGTTCTGGCAACAGTTTGCCAAGTGTCAGATTTTTACTGGGGTCTGCCTGGGGTCCCGTGGCCGGGAAAACCCCCCGGGGCCTCGCAGCATCGTGTTGGAGCCAGTGGTCGCTGCAGAAGGCTGGGGACCCATCGGAACCGCTCCCTTGGGTATAGGTGGCGGCAAACTCCGGACCCGGTCAACCCTCGTTGCCTCCCTCCCCCCCTTCCTCCCCCCCGGGCGTGTTAGTTCACGGCACGCGTTCTTCACCCCGCACCCCTTCGGTCCTCCAGACATTCTGTGAGGCGTAAGCCAGCTGATAGACGGAAGGTGGCCGGGGAAGGCATATGTCCGCCCAATTTGAAATGCTGGCATCTGCCCGGGGCTGGAGCCAGGAAGAGAAGACCCTCCAGCTGGTAACAGCGCAAAGGGGGCCCCGGGGTGGAAGTTTTTGGGGCATCTGCGCCATCCCAACATGCCCTCTTACACCAGCTTTGGCAGAGGCTTTGAAACGCCGTTTCGGGCACCACCACCAGGCCGAGGTATATTCGGGCCCCTTTTGAAGAAGCGGATTTCGTGACGTGGCGAGACACTGCCCCCAGCTGGCGCAGGATGTGGGAGGCCTGGTAAGGAGGTCGTACCCTGCGCTGGGAAGAATGATTGTGGTCCTGGCTCGCGATTTCTTTGTTGACGCTTTTCAGGACCAGCAGCTGCAAATCTACGTCAAGCAGACACACCCTGGGGCCCCTGCAGGTGGCGCTGGCGAGGGCCTTGGAGTTCGAGGCCTTCTTAAAGGAAAACGAGTGGCCCCTAGGGCCGCTGCTCACCCCGCTGTGCCCTTTCCGGGGCCGGAAACTAAAGTGAGAAGGAAAGCATTGGGGAAGGTGAGCCAGAGCACTTTTCAAGGCTTGTGTTGGGGCTGCGGTAAGGAAGGGGACAGACGTAGCCCGTGTCGGAGGGAGGGGAAAACACGTCCTCTCACCAGACGGATTCTGATGCCTTTTCCAGCAGTGCTGCAAGGACTGTGGGCAGGTATGGTCACCCATCCGAGTCCATGTCCTAGGCTAAGGAAGTGGTACAGGCGGAAAACTGGGACAGCTGGAAAGGGGGCCGAAACCCAGCCGTCCTCGTTCCTGGGCCCCGACTTGGGTAAGCTGCCCCCCGAACCAGCACGATGCAGGTGGAGGCTCAATAGATGGGAAAGCCATGCCGCCTGGCAGTGGACACTGGGGCTGAGAAGACCCTATTTGCGGCCTGATATGTTGGCCAATATGCATCTTCCAGCCCGCACCACAGAGACTGTGTGGTGTCACGGGGCATTGTGTGCAGCTCAAGGGCCAGTGGAGGCCCCGTATTGGCGTGGGCAGCACGGTGCACGGCTGCCAGTGTATGTGGCCGATCTGGACGAGCCTGTTTTGCGGGCCCCCTTGACTACCTGACGCAAGTAAGGCGTGTGTCGACCTTTGGACGGAAGCTGGGAGGGTGCACGGTGAAGATGTGCCCTTGCTTCCAGAGGTTGGCTGTGCAGAGGTAGTTACGGCTGAGCGACTGCACCTTACCCCCAGGACAGAGTCTCGAATCCGGTGCCGACTGTCAAGAGTGATGCGTGGAGTAGAGGGCCTCGTGGAGCCCATCCAAAACCTCAGCTGGCTGATGGCGTAGCGTTGGGCGGAGCCTTTTTTGGACCAGGGGGGGGGTTAGTTTACATGTTGGTAGCTAACTTCTCCAATAAGGCCCAGAAGGTGCCAGCTGGTGCAAAGCTGGGCACTTGTGAGGAAGTGGAACATCCAGAAGAGTCGTCGGGGAGCGAGGAGGTGGTTGGTGTGGGGCCGTTGCCTGACTTCCTCGAGGATTTGGCGCACCGGAGCGCCGCTAACCTGGCGGAGGTGCACCGGCAAGTGCGTGGAAAGCTCAAGGTAGCCGGCCATGCCATGAAGGAGACCTATGACATAGGTGACAGAGTGTGGCTGCATAACTCGCGTCGGAAGCGAGGGCTCTCGCCGAAGCTACAGAGCCCCTGGGAGGGGCCATACACGGTGGTAGCGGCCCTCTCTGATGTCACCTATCGAATTCGCAGATGGCGAAAACGACCGTCTGTTGTCCACGTGGACCGGCTGTGGCATTACCATGGGCCAGGAAGCTACTCCTGGGGCGGTTGTGAAAAAGAAGATGACGTTTAAACCCTAGTAGCGGCGATGAGGACGTGGCAGACGCTGACCGAGATGAGGACGAGCATTTTGGACGGTGAGGGGGATGCAACAGACGTCAGTGGTGACCATGAGCCAAGTCTTGGGACAGGAGATACCCCTCTGAGTGCCACTGCCAATCTACCGCCGCAGACACCTCCTCCAGAGCGACCCCAGCGAGAGCGAAGAAAGCCGCGATGGATGAAAGATTTTTGTGTTTCTGAGAACTGATTTTCAATTACGGTTACTTTTGTTTGAAAGAATTTTGTTCCTGAGGACTAATTTTTATAAATTTTCTATAGTTTGTTTCAGGTTTAGATATGCTTGATAGGGGGGATAGTGCTACACCAGTGGTTTTTGTCTCTGTGCGAAACGGGGTGTTAACATGAAAAGGATGACCTGGGCATGTTTTAACATGAAGGGACCTGGGCAAACATGACGCAACTAGCTGTGAGCGGAGGAGTGGAGGGACAAGCCGAGAGACGGAGTTGGGTGCTCCTCCTGTGAAGACATCGTGTGTGCCCTTGTGACCTGATATAACTTTGAGTTGCCCTGTTATAAGCTGTATCGTGCATGGGGACTGCTGGTTTCCCCCCTGTATTGTGCCTATAAAAAAGTGTACGGGGAAATAACTTGTGTAAATAAAGGAAAACTGTCCCTCGTGTTTTTTTTTTTTCGTGCCCTGCCTCGCCACTTGGCGTTTCCCCTCGTGGTGTTCTGGACGCTGTGGTGCTCGGTGCCTCTTGGAGCCCGTTTCATTGTTCACGACCCTGTGGATAAAACGCCGTCTGCCTAGCCTGCCTTGTGTTGGTGGCAGAGAGACGAGGCGTAACAATAATAATAATAATAATAATAATAATAATAATAAATAAGAAAATCAATAAATAACTCGTTCCTTTGTTTCTCTTATCAATAACGTAAAAATCAAATAAAATATTATAAAATACTTAAATAATCCTAAACATCGTTCTCTCATTTTTTATGCTATAGTTTGTGTTCAGTAGTTATCAAAATAACAATAATAAAACAAAACAAAAAAGACGAACTCCGTAAAACAAAAATAAAGATATTTTGCCCAGGAGCGCCGTATCTAGGTTTGATTTACCTAGAATTATTTAAATAATTCACAGCTGCAGTGGCAATCCATTGAAGACTTGCCTACTGCCACCTTAACAAAACAAAACAAAAACAAAGACATGCAAGGGGTTTCGCCCCCCCCTCCTTTCTATCTCCCGCTTCCTTCAACTTTCACAGCTTCACCTTCTCCCCCCCACTCTTCCATTGCTTCCCCCTCCTTCACCTGTTATTTTATTGTATTATATATATATATATATATATATATATATATATATATATATATATATATATATATATATATGTGTGTGTGTGTGGTGTGTGTGTGTGTGTGTGTGTGTGTGTGTGTGTGTGTGTGTGTGTGTGTGTGTGTATGCTTGTGCATATTCTTTATACATGTATACAAAAAGTTCACGTGAGTGTATAGATGCGCGTGATAGATAGGCGCTTAATTAACGCTGTGTGTAGGAAGAAACAATACACTCTGACACCAATTGTATCAGCCACGTTTTCTTTGGTGCGGAAGAAAATGAGAAGACTAAAGGATATTCACATGGGGGACTAATACACACACACACACACGCACACACACACACACACACACACACACACACACACACACACACGCACAACACACACACACACACACACACACACACACACACACACAATCATCATCACCATTCACCCTTCGTGTGTCAGTACACCCCAACATCTCTGCCTCTATTGATAGAGAGAGAGAAAAATCAGTTTGTACGATTGTTTTTTCCCTTCATCTGAAACCATCCTACTGGAGTTCATCCGCAAATACTGGATTTTTCCCCTTTTATGTGATTTTTTTTTTCCCCTCTTGCTATGCGGACCCATCAAAAACCTCGGCGTCTAAACGAGCTCCCCCTCCCCCCTCCACTCCGGTACTTCGCTCTTAAGTGATGTGATATCAAGTTTCTGATTGTAATGATATATGCCATAGGATATTAGAGAACAAGAACACGTCTGTTGTAGCGTAGGCGTGTAGGTGTAATAGAATTTTATCGTTGTCTTCTCAGTGCAGTGCACTTATTGAAAATAAATAAATAAATAGATAAATAAATAGATAGATAAATGAATAAATAAAGATAAATGCAATAAAAGATCTTATATATCATTGAAACTGGATGCACTTTTCCTCTCTCAGGCTCATGCACCATAACCATTTGGAAAACTATGCCGTTACTTCACCTGTTCAGATGTTTTATACTATTTTTTATTACATATATCTAGAAAGGAAAATGCTTATTTTTGTAACTACCCTTTCAGCATTCTTAACTCAAAATATAGCCAGGGAAATAAAGCCTTCATTGTTTTTAACTCTTTTTTTTTGAAGTGAAAAATTGTTACTTTTTTCCTGGTGTGTCGGCTTCTTCCCAGTTATTATGATTTTTTTTTTCATGTACGTACACCCACAAGTAAAAGTCCATCTACACTCATAACCTGGCTTATGCAGTATTCGCTGTATCCAAGGTATATTGAGGTAAAGCCAGGAGGATAGTGGGGAGGGTAGTGGGAAAGTAAGGGTGAAGGCACAGAGAGGGAAGTACATGGAATAGAGAGCTAGGGAAGGGCGAGGCATAGGTCGCAATGCCGGGTTTTAAACAAAAATCAAACAGGATGTGCTAATATAGACAACTCATATATGGTCACTAAGATCAGACATGTTTCTATGGGAATTGCCTTGCAAATGTGTATATGAAAATTCTCTTCTCTAGTAGCGAGAGAAATTATAGAAATGTACACATGTGTTGTGTGGTGTGCGTATGTAATATATATATATATTAATATATATATTATAATATATATTTTTAAATATGTATATATTATATATATATATATAATACATATATATGTATATATGTGTATATATATAGATATCATAATATTATATAAGTATATATATATATATATATATATAATATATATATATATATTTTATATATATATAATATATGTATATTATATATTTTGTGTGTGTGTGTGTGTGTGTTTTGGATATCTATAATATATATATGTTTATATATTTACATTTTTTTGTATGTATGTATACATAATATATATATATATATATATATATTATATAATATATATATTTTTATACATATAATGTATATTACATATATATTTTATATATATACCATATAATAAAACATATATTAATACATACATAAAATATAATATATATAATATATATTATATACCATATATAACATACATATATAGTACACACACACACACCACACACCACACACAGACACCACACACACACACATATATAAATATATATATATATCTATATTATATATATATATATATTTTTACATTATATATATATACTATATATATATAATTTTATATATTTTTACATATTATAATTTTAAATTTTAATATAGAATTTTATATAGAAATTTTATATATAAAATTAAATACACACAAACATTGTATGTATGTATTTTATAATTTTATATAATAAAATATATATATAATATCATACATACATACAATGTTTGTGTGTATTTACATTTATTATATATATTATATATTATATATATATATATATATATATATTATATATATATAATATATATAAAATATATTAATAAAATATATAATATATATATTTTATAATATTATATATTATATATATATATATAAAATGTAAATAAACACAAACATTGGGATGTATGTATGTATATATATTATATAATAAAATTTTATTATATATATACATACATACATACAATGTTTGTTGTGTATTTACCCTATATATATAAAATTTTAATATTATAATATATATAATATATTTTATATATATATATGTAAAAATATATTATATTATATATATATATATATATATATATATGGGAAATATATATTATTCTATATATTTTATATATATATATATATTTTATTATTGGGGTTTGGTGTGGTGTGTCTGTGTGTGTGTGTGTGTGTGTGTGTGTGTACATATATATGTATTGTAATATATTTTATAAAATATATTTTATATAATTATTATGTATGTATTTATATATATATGTTTTATATATATGTATATATATACACTATATATGTTATATATACATATATATGTATATATATATATTTTTAAAATAATATATATATATATATATATTTTATATATATGGGATACATACATACAAATAAAATTTTAAATAAAATAAACATATATATTTAATAGATATCCAAACACACACACACACACACACACATATACATATATATATATTATATATATAATATAGTATAATTTTAATTTTAATATATTATATATATATATATATACATATACTTATATATATATGCATATGTATATATATACACATATATACATATATATGTATTTATATATATAATATATATAATACATATATATATAGTATATATATATATATATATAATATATATATAATTACATACGCACACACACACACACTGTTGGGACATTTCTATAATTTCTCTCGCTACTAAAAGAAATTTTCATAACACATTTGCGGAAATTCCCAAAAAAACATATCTGATCTCGTGACCATATATTGTCTATATTAGCACATCCTTTTTTGTTTTCGCTTAACCGCATTCGACCTATGCCTCCCCCTTTCCCCTAGCTCTCCATTCCCATGTACTTCCCTCTCTGTCCCCTCACCCTTCCCTTTCCCCTACCCTCCCTATCCTCCTGCTTTACCTAAATATCCTTTGGATACAGCAAAATACTGCATACCGGTTATGATGTAGAGGGGCTTTTATTGGGGGTGTACTTACATAAAAAAAAAATCATAATAACGGGGAAAAGCCGACACCCGGGAAAAAAAGTAACTTTTTCACTTCAAAAAAAGGATAAAAACAATGAAGGCTTTATTTCCCTGGCTTTTTTTGGGGTTAAAATGCGAAAGGGTAGTTAAAAATAAATTTTTCCTTTCTAATATATGTAAAAAAAAAAATAGTATAAAACATCTGAACAGGTGAAAACGCATATTTTTTTCCAATGGTTAGGGTGCTGACCTGAGAGAGGAAAAGTCACCCAGTTTTTATGATATAAAAGATCTTTTATTCATTTACTATTTATTCTTTATCTATCTATTTATTTACTATTTATTTATTATTTTCAAAAGTGCACTGCACTGGAAGAAAACAATAAATTCTTTACCCCTACACGCCTACCTACACAGACGTTTTTTTGTTCTCTAATATCCTAGGCATAATCTTTAAATCAAATTGATATCACATCACTTAAGAGCAAAGTACCGGGAGGGGGGGGGAGGGGGACCTTTTTAGACGCCGGGGTTTTTTGAGGGGTCCCCATACAAGGGGGGAAAAAAATCACATAAAAGGGGAAAAATCCATATTTGCGGATAAACTCCAAGGGAGGGTTTTCAATAAAAGGGAAAAAAAAAATCGTAAAAACCTGATTTTTTTCTCTCCTCTACATAGAGGCAGAGATGTTGGGGTGTACTGACCCAGGGGGGGTGATTGTGATGATGATTGTTGTTTTTTTTGTGTGTGTGTGTGTGTGTGTGTGTTGGCGTGTTGTGGGGTGTGGGGTTTTGTGGTGTGGTGTGTGTGTGTTGTGTGTTGTGCGTGTGTGTGTGTGTTTTAGTCCCCCTGTAATTCCTTTATCTTCTCATTTTCTTCCGCCCAAAAAAACGTGGCTGATACAATTGGGTGTCGAGTGTTTGTTTCTTCCTAACACACGTTTTTTAAGCCCCTATCTATCACGCGCATCTATACCTCACGTAAACTTTTTTGTATCATTATAAAAAAGCCAACATACAACCACCACCACACACCAAAACACACACCACCACACACCACACACACACACACACAACACATTATATATTTTATATATAAATATATATTTTTTTTTTTTTTTTTTATATATATATATAATATATATATAATACAAAAAAAAACAGGTAAAGGAGGGGAAGCAATGGAAGATGGGGGGGGAATTTGAAGCTGTGAAATTTAAAGGGAAAGGGGGGGAATAGAAAGGAGGGGGGGGCAAAAACCCCTTGCATGTCTTTGTTTTTTTTCGTTTTTTTTAAGGGGGGCAGTGGGCAATCCCCTTCAATGGTTCCACTGCAGCTGTGAATTATTTAATAATTCTAGGAAATCAAACCTAATAGGGCGCCTCCTGGGAAAAATACTTTTTTTTTGTTTTAGGGGTTCGTTTTTTTTGTTTTGTTTTTTTTTTGTTTTTTTTGTAATACTGAACACAAACTATACATAAAAAAATGAAGAAAATGTTTGGGATTTTTAAGTATTTTAAATATTTTTTTTTGTTTTTTTACTTATTGATAAGAGAAAAAAAGGAAAACGATTTTATTTATTGATTTTCTTATTTTTATTTTTATTATTTTTATTATTTTTATTATTGGTTACGCCCCGTCTCTCTCCCACCACAAAAGGGCAGCTAGGCAGACGCGTTTTTACCCAGGGCCCGTGAAAATGACACTCCAAGAGGCACCAGCACCACGCGCCCCAGAACACCACGGGGGGAAACCCCAAGTGGCGAGGCAGGCAAAATAACACACGATGACAGCCCCTTTCCTTTATTTACACAAGTTATTTTACCCGTACACTTTCTTGGGCACAATACAGGGGAAACCAGCATGTCACACTGCACGATACGCTTATAACAGGGCAACTCAAAGTTATTCAGTCAAAAGGGCACCACGTGTCCTTCACAAGGAGCACCCAACTCCGTCCTCGGCTTGTCCCTCCACTCCCCCCGCTCACAGCTATTGCTTCATGTTTGCCCAGGTCCCTTCTTAACACATGCCCAGGAAAATCCTTTTCATTTTTAACACACGTTTCGCAAAAAACAAAGACCCACTGTGTCACTACCCCCCCCTATCACATATCTAAACCTGAAAAAAACTATAAAAAAATTTTTAAAAAAATTATCCTCAGAAAAAAAATTCTTTAAAACAAAAGTAACCAAATTGAAAATCAGTTTCGAAAAACAAAAATTTTTTCATCCATCGCGGCTTTTTTCGCTCTCGCTGGGGTCGCTCTGGGGAGGTTCTGCGGCGGTAATTGGCATGGCACTCGAGGGTATCTCCTTCCAAGACTTTGGCTCATGGCCCACCATCGTCCGTTGCATCCCCCTCCCCGCCAAAATGCTCGCCTCATCTCGGTCAGCGCCCGCCACGTCCCTCATCGCCGCTACTAGGGCTAACGTCACTTTTTTTTCACAACCGCCCCGGAGTAGTTTCCCCTGGCCCAGGGAAATGCCACACCCGGGTCCCTGGAAAAAGGACGTCGTTTTCGCCATCTGCGAATTCCCGTAGGTGACATCAAGAGGGCCCTACCACCGTGTATGGCCCCTCCCAGGGGCTCTGTACTTGGGCGAAGCCCTCGCTTCCCCGCGAGTTATGCAGCCAACTCTGTCCCCTATGTCATAGGTCCCTTCATGGCATGGCCGGCTCCCTTTGGAGTTTTTCCACCACTTGCCGGTTTGCCCTCCGCCAGTTCGGCGCTCCGGTGGCCAAATCCTCGAGGAGTCAGGGAACGGCCCCACACCCAACCACCTCCTCGTCCCCGACGACTCTTCTGGATTTCCACTTCCTCAAGGCCCGCTTTTTCACCAGCTGGCCCTTTTGGGCCTTTTGGGGAAGTTGCTACCAACACTGTAACTAACCCCCCCCCTGGGCCAACGGGCTCCGCCCAACCCTCCCACACCAGTGAGGTTTTGGGGGCTCCACAGGGCCCCCTTTCCCACGATCACTCTTTCCGTGGAAAATTCAAACTCGCCGGGGTAAATGCATCCCCCCCCACCAAAACCTCTCCCCAACCTCAGCCCGGGCAATCCACCGCACCCTCCCCTTGTCCCAAAGGCACACAGCCCTTCTTGCGCATACAAGGCCCCGCAACGTGCTCTCCCCAATCGGCCCCTCACTGGCCCTGACCTGCCCAGCCTACAACCCCCAAAATCCCCTTGGCTAAAATGCCCCTACACCCACAGTTTTTGGGCGTCCCGGAAAGGGGATGTCCAACTAAGGCCCACTAGGGGCTTTCGCCCCATTCCCCCCGCCGGGCCCCGGGGCCCCCCTTTGGCCCCCCCTCACTGCCCGGGGTTTTCCCCTTCCCTCCGGGGCCCCCGGAACCAGGGGGTGGTTTTGGCCCCCCCTTTCCCCCTTTTCCCATTTTTGGTACCCCTTTTGAAGGGCTTTTCCCGGGGCCCCAAAACCCCACTCCCTTCCCTCGGAAACACAAACCCTTTGAAAAGGCTTTCTCCCTCCCCCCAAGCTACTTTCCCCCCTTCCCTTCCGGCCCCAACACAGGGGTTTAAAATGCCTGGGCCCCCTTTTCCCCCCCCCCCCCCCCGTTTTTTTTTTGGGGGGGTTTTTTTGGGCCCCCCTTCAAAAGGCCTCGAACTCCAAAGGGCCCCCGCCAGCGCCACCTTTGGGAGGTCCCCTGGTGTTGCAGATTTTGGCGCCGGGGCCCAAAGGAAAAAAAAAAAATCCCCGGCCCAAACCTTTCCCCCCCCCCCCCTCACCTCCTTCCAGCCCCCAATCCTCGCCACGGGACAGTGTCTCCCCCCCCCCTTTACGGCCGTTTTTCAAGGGCCCTTAAAACCCCGGGGCCGGTGGTGGGGGAAGGCTTTTTAAATCGCCCCGTGGGGAAACTTTGGGGGCCCCGGGGTTCCCCCCCTTTCCCCCGGGGGCCCCCCCGCGTGGTTTCCATGGGGTTTCCTTCCGGCCCCCCCTGGGGGTCCACTTTCTTCGAATTGTCCCCCGGGCCCCCCCTGACCCTGCTTTTCCCCTTACAAAGGGGGAGAAAGGGGGGGGGGAAAATTTTCCGTGAATCCGCCCAAAGGGGGGGGTAGGCCCCGGGGTTTTGACCGGGCCGGTTTTCCCCACCATCCAGGGGGGTTTTCCTGGGCCCCGCCCGCGCAAAACTGGCTCCCACGTTGCGACCCGGGGTTTCCTGCCACGACCCCGGAGCCCCTTCTTCCCTTCTCCCCTTTTTCCAAAAATCGCCCCCTTCCTTCTTGCACCTCCCCTCCCCCTTTTCCCCCCTTCACCCCCCCCTTTTCCCCTGAATCCCCCTTTAAGGGGGTTTCCCCCCTTAGCACCCCCACCTTTGCAGGCCTTTTCCTTACCTTTTCCCATCCACAGAGGGGTTTTTCTGTGCCCTCCTTTTTTTTGTTTTCCCCCCTCGCCGCTTCCCCGGGGTCCCTGCTCGTCCCCCTGTGCCTGCCTTTGCCCTTTTTGGGCCTTTCTCCCTCATCCGGGCCCGCTGGCATGATTTGGTCCACTGGCCTCCCCACCCACTCTGCCCCTTTGTCCCCCCCTCTCCCCCCCTCTGCCCCCACGGCCTGAAAACGGCGGGTTTTACGTCAAAATAAATCCAACCCGACCCCCCCCACGCGGGCCCGCCCCCCGAAACCCAAGGGCAGGGAAAGGGGGGATCCCCATGGTCTCCTAAAACCCAAAACCGGACACCTTTTTTAGCCCAAGGGGGAAAAGCAGTCGGGGAGGGACGAAAAAAACACCATAAAAATCCCCTTTTTTTTAAAGTTTTTTTCCCGTCACTTTTTTTAACCCCTCGGGGAAACCAGCTGTCAAATGCCGTCCTTATAACACAATCCCAAAATTTTTTTCTTTCCATGGGAACACCAGGTTTCCACAGGACCCAAAACCCCCCCCCACCCCCCCCCCCCCCCCCCCCCCGCGCCCCCTCCCCCATTTTAAATCCCATATCCTTTTTGTTAAAATTTGACAAGGGCAAAGACCCCGCGACAAATTTTCATTTTATTAATTTTCCATTATTAGGAATTTTTTTTTTGGTAATAAGGTCTGAAAAAAGAAAAAAAAAAATAAAAGGTTAAAATGATAAAAGGGGAAAAAACAAAAAACAAAAAAAAGGGGTGGTAAAAAGGGGGGGAAAATGGGATATGGGGTTTTTGGGGATCTGGGTTAAAAGTTGAATTTTTCGGGGTCAGGGGGGTTTTTGTCATTTTGGTTTTTAAACTATTACAACCCCGGTTAATTTTCAAAGGGGGGGCAAAAAACGGTGGAGCAAAAACAAATAAAGGTGGGGAAAAAGACAAAAAAAAAAAAAAAAGAAATTTCAAAAAAAAATGGGCCAAAATCTAAATAAATAAGAATTGAGGGAAAGGTTAAAAAAAATTAAAAGGGATTTTTCCCCCTAATTAAAAATTAAATATTTTCAAAATAAGATTTTCCCTTTTTAATTAGGTAAAAAAAAAAACACATTAAATAATAACGGGAACTTTAAAGGTTTTATTTTTTTGGAAAAAATGTATTTTAATTTTAAAATTTTTTTTATTTATTTTTATTTTTATTATTTTTTTTAAAATTTATTTTTTATTTTTTTAAAATTTTTTTTTAAAGGACTGCCCGCAAGGGCAAATTTTAAAAACCCAAGCCATCTACAAAACTGTTTTTAAATTTTTGCCCAAAACCAAGAAAACCCAAAATTTTTTCATTT
>NC_051391.1:52235850-52262325 GCF_015228065.2 Penaeus monodon
ATCGGATTTATTAATAGCTACAGTTTCTACAGTTTTACGTAGTTGGTTTATTTGACTTTCGAAGATTTGTATTCTTGCGTTACACTATGATTATAATAGTATGATGATGATACTAATAATCAGATTGATGATGATGATCATAATTATGAAAATAATCATTCTGATAATAATAAGAATAGGTATAAAGTTCATGATATTGGCAGATTACATCATGATGATGATGATAATGATAAAGAGAACAATAATAGTAAATAACAAAGATAACAGTAACAACAATAATAGTATCATTATTATTATTACTATTATCACCAAAGTTATCATCATTACTATCATTATTAATTATCTTTATCAATCATTATCATTATTACTTTCATTATTATCATTTTATCATTATCACTATTACCATTATTATTTTCATTTTTATCATTATCACTATCATCATTATTATTATAATCCCCACTATCATTATCATTATCATTATTGACATTATTAGCATCATTAATAACAGTTATGACAATACTCCTAATATAACCATATATAGAAAATACCATCAACGACAACAATGAAAACAAAAACAATAATAACGAAAACAACAAAATTTTTAATGAAAGGAAACAACGAACTTTCTCAACTGTATGGAAACGGCTGCTCGTTTTTCAAAAGAAACTATAATTGTCTTAAGTCGAGGTTATATTTTTCCCCACTTGGCAGTAAGTCTCCTCACCGTGTAATAACCTTAATGGTAATAAATAAAACGGAGCAAATAATAATAACGCCATAACGATGATAAATAATGTACGATGGCAAACAATGATAATATATGCATATTTATATATATATATATATATATATATATATATTATATTATATATTATGTATCATACATATTTTTTTCCCACTTCCAATAAAACTCATAGTGTAATAACTTTAATTTAAAAAAAAACGAAAACAATATAATAATAATGACGCTAATAAATAATGTGCGAAGGGCAAACACGGTAAAAAACATACAGTCAATAAAATCTATAAGAAATGCCCAGATGGCCATGAAGAAGGTCCGGCCCAAAAAAAAATATAAAAAAAAAAAAAATCCGCTTTATTTACGTTTCAGCTGCAGTTGTGCAGGATTTCGCCAACGAGCATGAAAAAGATTAAGGAATAACACCCTTCTCGCTGGCTGAATTATATATATATATATATATATATAATTATTATATTTATATATATATATTGGTGTTTTGGTGTGTGTGTGTGTGGTGTGTGGTGGGGAGTGTGAAGGAAGAGAGAGAGAGAGAGGAAACATAGATATTAATGTCGCCAACCACACCTTCTGATTATGTGTAAGTAGTAAGTATGCATATATATATATATTATATATATATAAATTATATATTATATATTAATATATATATGTATGTATGTTATAGTGTTATATAATTATATATAATATATATATAAATGTATTATATAAAATTATAATTATAATATATAATTGTATGATTAAATGTATATATAATATTTAATTATAATATATATTTATATATAAAATTTTATATATATGTATGCATTTTAAAGTGTATTATATATAACATTATTATGTAATTTAAATATATTATTATGTATGTATATATGTACTAACGTGTGTGTGTGGTGGGGGGGGGGGGTAAATATATGTATATGTACACACACAGACACACATATATGTGTATGTGTGTGTGTGTAGATATGTATACATATGGTATATGTATACATATCTACACACATATCTACATATACATATGTATACATAGATATGTATACATATGTATATGTATAAATGTATACTAAAAATTTTACAATACATATTAGTTAATAAATACAATATATATATAAAATTACGTAAACATAAAAGTATATCTAATATACATAAATGATTATTGTGTGTCTTTTTGAATGTAATGTTTAGGAATCATTATTGTATGAAAAGGAATTATATAAAATTTTTTAAATATTTGTACTGTATTTTAACATGTTTTAATATACTATATAAGTATATACATTGTACAATACACTATGTATATGTATAGATATACATATACATATAATACTATATACATAAAATATATGATGCCACACACAAACACACACACACCCACACACACACACAACACCACACACACACACCAACACACACACACAACACACACAAGCAACACACACACACACACACAACACCCCCACACACAACACACACACACACACACACATATATATATATATATATATATATATATATATATATATATATAATATAAGCATGTATGTATGAAAATGGGAACCAGTAAGAAATGAAAAATATCGCAACCATTGGGTTGCAATGGTTAATTTTTTACAGAGATGGTTACAGAGTATTTAGTAGTATGGAATAAACAGAAATATGATCAAGTACAGCTGCTAAACAATCTTTACTCTTTCTGACTTAACGATATGATACCACGACGAAAAGTTTGAAAAAAGTGCTGTGAGCTTGACCTGATATTTGTATCCCTGTCAGGGGTGTTGTTTGGGGAAGGGAGGACAGTTGCAACACCCCCCCCCCCCGGTCGCAATATATATATATATTTTTTTTTTCTAATTATAACTACGTAGATCTGGTTATAACATAATAAGCCTCTAGAATTACTTTTTTTTCCCAAAAAAATTGAAATGTTTAATTCTATTAAAATTTCGTGTTACTGCCACCAGCTTGGCGAACGCTGGCAAGGCTATGTGGTGTGGATGCCACTAACGCCGCTGTTAAGGGAAGTCAGTCTGTAGAGCGCAATCATTTCTATCCCATAATTGCTTGGACAACGATGATATGACGATTGCGGGTATGATCTTGGAGGAAGTCTCTGCCAATGGCTGCCCAAAAATTCTTAATGAGACTGAGAGCTGGCAATTTAAGGTGGTTGTAAACTCGGGGTGTTGCCGAAATCACGCCTTCATGACACTGCTCGTGTGGATGGGGTGTTACCGGATGAAGTAAAAGGCCCCGGATCGGGGAAACTCGCCCCTCCCCAATGGCGAAACTTTCCATCCCAGGATTCAAGTGGATCCCCCATTATTCTCCCAGGCCCGACATCCGTCAACTTCCTGACACTGCTGGTGTGCATCCATCCAATTTCTGAAAGCCTGTGTTCTGTTGCCAGCAAAACAAATGGGGCTTGCATCCCATGTAATGGTTATGGACTGTTAAAAGAATAATATCAACAATGAAAATAAATAACTAAGAAAATGAATCATGGTAAAGGGGACATAGCAACAAACTACCAGCTATGCCTCCTCATATCCAGTTAGATGTAAGGAGTGTTGCCACTGACTATCAAATGGTTTTTTCAGTAACTCATATTCAGGCCTTCATTTGCAAAAGCTTCCCTTTGTCTTTCAAATAGACTTGATTTGTATTTTTTGAATGACATTTACTTGATCATTTCCCCCGTCACCATTTTAGGTCCAATTTGGGGGCCCTTTGTCTCAAAGGACCCTTTGCTTGGAGTTGCTGAATCCACAGAGACACAGCTGGCTTCAAAGCCCCTAATCTTGATATTTCGTCTCTTGATAGTCCCTCAGAGTAATGTGTAATTATGGTGATACAAATGGTCTATGAGGTCTCTATTGCGAATGTACATTAGTAAGAGAGTTATGTAACAAAATGTTCATATCGTTAGAAATGAGGCATATTTATTGGCTTTATATCCTAATGCATTGACGCCATTATCAATTTAACTCTTTTAATTTTGTTTTGAAAGTATTTTTTTAAAATATTTTAGGTTTGCAAGGTCTTAAAACCTATTTCGTATTTTTTTGACTAGAAAGGAGTCAACTAGTCTTGATCAAATACCTGTTTTATTAACTGTTGTTTGCATAGGAATTAACCTGTGAGGTTAATCAGCCTGTATGAATTTGTAAATGAGTACACCCGTGTGATCTTGGAATTCTTGTTGAACTTTTAACCATTTTCCTTTGTTTATAAGGTGGGTTATGTGGTATTCATTTGCATTGCCTATTACTACTCTTGTAGCAAAGTTTCGTATTGTTTGTGCTTTTTATACTTGAGATTTGCTACTGTAAACCCATATGTGGAAATCGTTGAATGTTGAATGCAAGAATTTCAACAGTTGTAATTCTTGTTTCAGTTGGGATTTTGTTTTATGGGATTGTGGTATTCATTACTTTTCTGTAAATGATGTTAACGTGTGTCTTGAAGGTTATATATCTCTGTATACTCCTAGATTCTTAACTAGCATGGTTGATAAGAGGTCCTTATCAAATGAATAAATGACCAAAAGTGATTTCGCCAGTGAGTGCCTAATCGATTCTCCTAAATGATATACATAAATTCTCTTTTTTCTTTTTTCTTTGGATTTTTTATAGGAAATTAGAGGCTCGCAAACTGACTGTGCTAACTAGAGAACTTAGAAGAGAAGATAACTGAACAACCAGAGCACAAGTGTATATACACTTCGCATATACTACTATACATCACTCATAGGTGGCATCAAGATTGGTAATCAGTTAAACCCAAAAATTTTATTGATTTTTTTTTACACAGAGTATTCTGACAGCTGATTATGATATGGACAATCTTGTTATAAATAGAAAAAATTATATTAGTTTATTAGTTTTAATATCCAACAAATTGTATAATTATTAACGCAGTCTCAATAGCCTTTCGCGTGACGTCCGGCTTTATTTATTTAAACCCCCAATCTGCAATTTCTTATTTTTTCGCTGCCAATTTTTAACAAATTGCAGTTTTCTCCTCC
This sequence comes from Penaeus monodon, assembly GCF_015228065.2. NCBI lineage: Eukaryota > Metazoa > Arthropoda > Malacostraca > Decapoda > Penaeidae > Penaeus > Penaeus monodon. Next base: position 52,240,638 of record NC_051391.1, read on the forward strand.
ACCCACACACACATGTTAACTTAGCATGTGATATAGCATCTGTCTGTAAGGCAATCAGAACTCCATTACCACAATATCATATTATTTCTTGGATGCCGTGTGTGTGAGAGACGGCTGATGTTGTTCACGTAGCATGACATTTTGACTTGATGGGTTTTAGTACGCCCGACAGCGCCGATTTGTGGCAGATTAGGATTATAATGTGGTTTCCTCAATATTTACTTTGACAGTGGTAGCAACTGGTGCCATCGAAAAAAGTGATGAAAAAAGAGAGAAAGAAAAAAAAAATTGTATTTGCAGTAACTGATGGCAAAAATATCTACCAATCTCATATGAAGGGAGGGAGAAAGGAAGATAGGAAGATAATCATGTAGATATGGATAGAGATCACTTATTCAATCTCAGTGTCTCTCTCTCTCTCTCTCTCTCTCTCTCTCTCTCTCTCTCTCTCTCTCTCTCTCTCTCTCTCTCTCTCTCTCCCTCTCTCTCTCTGCGCGCGCGCACATGTGTGTGTGTGTGTGTGTTTTACTAATACAACTTTTAAAGATGATTGACAAGTTGACAGTCAAATTACAACTAAAAAATCCTAATTTGTTTGGGGTTTTCTTTGTCAAACCCAAAACAAAAGTACAGAAAAAGCATTCTAATTTCCTTGGGATAATAATGACAAGCCTGAGGTATAATAATTGAATCATGACATAGCTACACGTTTGGAGTGGCCCCGTGCTTTTAGGATTGCTGGAGCATCGGATGGCGTATGTTTGCTTGGATATGCAGTTTATATATATATATATAAAATATATATATATAATATATATTTATAAAATATATAATATAAAATGATATATAATATATATATATAATATATATATTATATATTTTTAAATATATATATATATATATTTAATATTATATATATTAAATATATATATAATTTTAATATATATATAATATATTTTATATATTTTTGTTGTGGTGTGTCTGTGTGGGTTGTGTGTGTGTGTGTGTACTATATTGTATGTTTAATTTATATATATTATTATATATATATTTTGTATGTTGTATATTTATGTATTATATAGTATTATATACTATATAGTATATATACATAATTTTGTATATATTAATTATATAATATATTATATATATATATAAAATATTTTTATACAAAACAAAAAAATGAAATATAAAACAATATATTAAATATCCCAAAACACACCACACACACACACTATACATATTATATATATATATATTTTATAAAATTATATATATATTATAATATTATAATATAAATACTTATATATATGCATATGTATATATAACACATAACTTAATATGGTTTTTTTATATATATATACATAAATTACATAAATATATATATTAATATATATTATATATATATAATTTTATATATATACATACGCACACACACACACCTGTTACATTTTTATAATTTCCTCGCTATAGAGAGAAATTTTCATATACACTTTGAAGGCAATTCCCATAGAAACTATCTGATCTCATGACCATATTGTCTATATTCAATCCCGTTTGTTCTGCTTTTAAAACCGCATTCGACCTATGCCTCCCCCTTCCTAGCTCTCCTATCCCCTTCTTTTCCCTCTCTGTCCTCACCCTTACCTTTCCCACTACCCTACCACAAACCTCCCCCTTTACCTCATATACCTTGGATACGCGAATAGCATAAGCAGGTTAGAGTGTAGATGGACTTTACTTTTTGGGGGTAGTACATGAAAAAAAAAACTAATAACTGGGAAAAGCCCAACCCCCCAGGGAAAAAAATAAAAATTTTTCACTTCAAAAAAAGGATCAAAAACAAAGAAGGCTTTATTTTTCCCCGGGTATATTTTTTGGGTTTTGAAGCTGAAAGGTGTTACAAAAATAAACATTTTCCTTTCTAGATATATGTAAAAAAAAAAATATAAAACATCTGAACAGGGGAAGTAAAGGCATAGTTTTCCAAAAGGGTTTGGTGCATGAGCCCAAAAGGGAAAAATCTCCCTTTTTTTTGAATATAAAATCTTTTATTGCTTTTTTATTTATTTTTTACTATCTATTTAATTTTTCTATTTTTTTATTTATTTCAATAAGTCACTGCATGGAAACAACGAAAATTCATTTCACCCCACACGCCTACGCTACAACAGACGGTTCTTGTTCTCTAAAATCCTATGGGAAAAAATTACAATCAAAACTTTTTTCACATCACTTAAGAGCGAAGTACCGGGAAAGGGGGGGGGAGGGGGCTCGTTTAGACGCCGGTTTTTTTATGGCCGCATAGCAAGAGGGGAAAAAAAACACATAAAAAGGGGAAAATCCAGATTTGCGGGTGAACTCCAGTAGGATGGTTTCAGATGAAGGGAAAAAAACAAACGACAAACTGATTTTTCTCCTCCTATCAAAAAGGAAGAGTTGGGGTGTACTGACACCGAAGGGGAAAGGTGTGATGATTGTGTGTGTTTAGGTGTGTTTTTTTTGTGGTGTGTGTGTTTTGTGTGCGTTGTGTGGTGTGTGTGTGTGTGTGGGGTGTGTGTGTGTGTGTGTGTTGTGCGTGTGTGGTGTGTGTATTAGCCCCCATGTGAATATCCTTTATCTTCTCTTTTTTTCCGCCCAAAAAAAAGGGGCTGATACAATTGGTTCAGTGATTGTTTCTTCCTACCACACGTTTTAAAGCGCCTATTATCCGCGCTCTATACATCACGTGAATTTTTTTTTATACATGTATAAAAAATATGCACAAGCTACACCACACACAACCCACACACACAACACACACACACACCACACACACACACACACACACACACACACATATATAATATAATATAATATAAAAATATATATATAATTATTATATTATATATAATCAAAAAAATAACAGGTGAAGGAGGGGAAGAAAGGAAAGGGGGGGGGGAAAGTTGAAGCGTGAAATTTGAAAAAGCGGGAGATAGAAAGGGGGGGGGGGCAAAACCCCGATGTCTTTGTTTTTTCTGTTTTGTTAAGGGGCATGGGCAAGTCTCAATGGATTGCCACTGAGCTGTAATTTTTTAAAAAATTTCAAAGGTAAATAAAACTAATACGGCGCCCCTGGCAAAATTTTTTTTTATTTTTGTTTTCGGAGTCGTCTTTTTTTTTTTTGTTTATTATGTTTTTTTGATAACTACTAAACCAAACTATAGCATAAAAATGAGAGCGATTTTTTAGGATTATTTAAGTATTTTATAATATTTATTTGATTTTTACTTATTGAAAAGAGAAAAAAAAGGAAGAGTTATTTAAAAATTTTTTATTTATTATTATTTTTATTTTTATTATTTTATTATTTTTTACCCCGTCTCTCTCCCAAAAACCAAAAAGGAGGCTAGGCAGAGGGCGGTTACCACGGGTCGGAACAATGAACGCTCCAAAGAGGCCCCGAGCACCCAGCGTCCCGAACCCCCACGGGGGGAAACCCCAAAAGGGGGGCAGGCGGGGCAGAAAAAAAACACACGATACAGTCTTTCCTTTATTTACACAAGTTTTTACCCGTACACTTTTCTATAGGCACAATACGGGGGGAAAACCAGCATGCACACTGCACGATACGCTTATAACAGGGCAACTCAAAGTTTATATCAGGCACAAGGGACACAGGGATTTTTCCAGGGGGGAGCCCCAACTCCTTTTCTCGGCTTGCCCCTCCACTCCTCCGCTACAGCTATTGCGTCTTTTTTTCCCCAGTCCCTTATGTTAACACTCCCAGGTACCTTTCTGTTAAAACACGTTTCGCACAGGACAAAGACCCAGGGTGTAGCATATCCCCCCCCTACAACTATCAAAAACAAAAACAAACTATAGAAAATTTATAAAAAAATTATCCTCGGGAAAAAAAATTCTTTAAAAACAAAAGAACCGTATTGAAAATCAGTTTCAGAAACAAAAATTTTTATCCATCGGGGCTTTTTTCGCTCCGTGGGTCGCTCGGGAGGGGGTGTCTGGGCGGTAATTGGCAGTGGCATCGAGGGGTATTCCTGCCCCCAAGACTTGGCTATGGTCCCACTGCGTCTGTTCACCCCCTCCCCGTCCAAAATCTCGTCCTCACTCGGCCCGGTCTGCCACGTCCTCTGCCGCTCGGGGCTAACGTCATCTTCTTTTTCAAAACCGCCCCGGAGAAACTTCCTGGCCCTGGAATGCCACCCCGGCCCACGTGGACAACAGACGGTCGTTTTCGCCATCTCAATTTCGATAGGTGACATAGAGAGGGCCGCTCCCACCGTTTTGGGCCCCCTCCCAGGGCTCTTAAATTTCGGCGAGAGCCCTCGCTTCCGAGCGAGTTATGCAGCCACACTTTTTCACCATGTCTGGGTCTCCTTAGGGGCAGGGCCGGCTCCCTTGAGCTTTCCACGCCTTGCCGGTGCACCCCCGCCAGTTAGCGGCGTCCGGTGGCCAAATCCTCGGGGAAGTCGGCAACGGCCCCACACCAACCACCTCCTCGTCCCCCGACACTTTTCTGGTTTTTTTCCCTTTCCTCACAAGTGCCCAGCTTTGCACCACTGGCCCCTTTCTGGCCTTATTGGAGAGTTACTACCACACTGTACTAACCCCCCCCCCGGCCCAAACAAGGCTCCGCCCAACCGCTACCCATCACCAGCGGGGTTTTTTGGGAGGGGCTCCACGGGCCCTCTACTCCACGCATCACCTTGACAGTCGGCCCCGGATTCTAGACTCTGTCCTGGGGGTAAGGTGCAGTCCTCCCGTAACTCCCTCTGCCACCCCAACCTCTGGAAGCAAGGGCAATCTTCACCGTGCACCTCACCACTTCCGCCCAAGGTCGACAAAACGCCTTACTCTGCGTCAGGTAGTCAAGGCCCAGAAAGCGTGCTCGCCAGATCGGCCACATACACGGGCACCGCTGCACCGTGCTGCCCAGCAATACGAGCCTCCACGGGGCCCCTTGAGCTGCACAAAATGCCCCGTGACACCACACGTCTCTGGGGCTCTGGAAGATGCATAGGGGCCCAACATATCAGGCCGACTGGGGTTTTCTCACCCCAGTGAAAAAACTGCCAGGCGGCTGGTTTCCCATCTATTGACCTCCCCCTGCATCGTGCTGGTTCGACGGCAGCTTCCCCAAAGTCGGGGCCCAAAACCCGAGGCGGCTGGGTTTCGGCCCCCTTCTCCAGCCTGTCCGATTTTTCCCCCGTAACACTTCCTTACCTTAGGACATGGCTCGAGGTGCCCTCCCTGCCACGTCCTTGCAGCACTGCGGGAAAGGGCATCAGAATCCGTCGGTTGAGGGGGAGTGTTCCCCGCTCCCCCCGAACCGACTACGTCTGCCCCCTTCCTTCCCGCAGCCCCAAACCAACCTTGAAAAGTGCTTGGTCCCCTTTCCTCAAGTACTTCTCCCCTTTATCTTTGGGGCCCCCGGAAGTCCCCGGGCCCGACAGCTGGCCCCGGCCACTGTTGCCTTAAGAAGGCCTCGAACTCCAAGGCCCTCGCCACGCCACCTGCAGGGCCTCAGGGGGTGTTGCTGCGTAGATTTGCAGCTGCTGGCCCCGCAAACGTCACAAAGAAAACGCGAGCCCGGACCACAATCCTCTTTCCCCACCGCAGGGTACGACCTCCTTACCACGCCTCCACATCCGCGCCAGCTGGGGGCAGTGTCTCGCCGCCCGGGTCCGCTTTTTCAAGCGCCCCGATATACCTCGGCCGGTGGTGGTGCCCGAAACGGCTTTTTAAACCTCGCCACGCTGGTGTAAGGATGTTTGGGAAAGGGGGCAGATGCCCAACACTTCCACCCCGGGGCCCCTTAGCGCTGTTACCACTGCAGGGCTTCTCTTCCTGGCTCCCGCCCGGGCAGTGCCAGCATTTTAAATTGGGCGACATAGCCCCCCAGGGCCCCCTTCCCGTCTACCGCTGGGTTACGCTTCACAGAATGTCTGGGGACCCAGGGGGTGCGGGGTGAAGAACGCGTCCCCTGAAAATAAACCCCGGGGGGAGGAAGGGGGGGGGGGGCAACGAGGGTTGACCGGGTCCCAGTTTGCCCCCACCTATAAACCCCAAAGGGGGCGGTTCCGAGGGGCCCCCGCCTTCTCAGCGACCATGGTCCAAAACATTGCGAGGCCCGGGGGGTTTTCCCGCCCCGGACCCCCCGGGAACCCCGTAAATCTGACCTCTGGCATCTTTGCCAAACCTCGTCTGCCTTTTCTGCTTTTCAACGCTACTACCTCGTGACGCCGCCTTTCCCCCCTTTACTTCCTCCCTCTGGCCCTGAAACCCCGCCCTTCAGAGTCTGCCCTCCTCCATCAGTTCACTCTTTAGCTGTTTCAGGGGCCCTTTTCGGTGTACTTGGTTTTCCCTCTTCCAGATGCAAAATTGCTCTGTAGCACCTCAAAAAAGTGGCAAACTGTTCCCTCTACCTTCCCCTTTCCTGCATTCGACGAGATGGGGGCCTGCTCAGTGCCCTCTGTGCCTGCTCTTTTCCCTTTTTCCATTTCCTCCCTCAAACCCGGGCCGCGGCAGTATCGGTCCACTGGCTCGGCTTTACCTCACTCGTGCCTGCCTCGTCATCCTCCTCTCCCTCTGGGTGCCGCCATCTTTGGCGACATGATAAATCGCGCGTCTCATGATCAATACACAAATCCCCCTCCTGACCCATTTGCTACGCCCGGGCCCCCCCGTCTCTCTGCCACCCACAAGGCAGGCTAGGCAGACGGCGTTTATCCACGGGCGTGAACAATGAACGCTCCCAAAAGGCACCGAGCACCACAGGGCCCAAACCCACGGGGGAAACGCCCAAAGGGGGAGGCAGGGGAGAATAAAAACCATGACAGTCTTTTCCCTTTTTTTACACAAATTATTTACCCGTACACTTTTCTATAGGACAATACAGGGGGGAAAACCCGCATGTCACACTGCACTACAGCTTATAACAGGGGGAACTCAAAGTTTTATCAGGGCACAGGGGACACACGAGGTCTTCACAGGAGCAGGCCCACCCAACTGCTCTTAGGGTTGTTCCTCCGCTCCTCCGCTCACAGCCCGCTGCGTCATTTTGCCAGGCCCTTCATGTTAAAACATGCCCATCATCCTTTTCTTTTAACACACTTTCGCACAGAGACAAAGACCCACTGGCGTAGCATTATTATTATCATTATTATTATTATCCTTATTATTATTTGTTTAATTTATTATTTGGTAACTAAGGCATCGTAACTAAACAAACCGAAATAACATGGTATAAAAGAATGATGAAGGGGAAATAAACTAGATACATGCAAAAAAGCACGGGGTGGTGATGAGGTGGACAAGATGAATGGGGGATAAACAAGATGGTAGTCATGGTTAAATCCGTGAATTAATTTCGGCGATCAGGCGGTGTGTTTTTTACTTAGGTTATTAAAGGCTATGACAAATAGGTCTGACGGTTCAAGAGGGGGGGAAATTTTAAGGTAGAGCAGGGGGCAAGATACATATATACAAAGGTGGTTGAATAGACAAAAAAATAACACAAAACAGAAATGGAAGCAAAAAACAGAAAAATAGTTGGAAAAACAAGGAGTGATAAAAAAATAGAGATTTTGTTACGGAAGGGTTTAAAAACAAAGAAGGCATATTTCCCAGCTAAAAAGAAGCTGAAAGGGGGTTACAAAAATAACATTTTCCTTTCAGATTATGAAAAAAAATAGTATAACCATTGAACAGGGGAAGTAAAGGCATAGCTTTTCCAAAAAGGTTATGGTGATGAGCCTGGAGAGGGAAAAATGCATCCATTTCTATTTATATAAGATCTTTTTTGTATTTATTTATTTGTTTATTATTTGTTTTTTTATTTTTTTTTTTTATTTATTTTTTTTTAATAATGCACTGCACTGGAGGGCAACGATAAAAATTATATTAGACCAACGCCGACTCACAACGGACTGTTCTTGCGTTCTTTCAGACTTTTTTTTTAAGAAATACCCTATAGCTAATCTTACAACAAAAAATTTATATTAAATCACTCAGAGCGAAGTACCGGAGAGGAGAAGGGAGGGGCGCCGCGCCAAGGTTTTTAATGGGGCCGCATAGCAAGGGGGGGGGGGGGGGTCCAAAAAGGGGGAAAAAATCCAGTATTTTCTGATAAATTTGGGGCAGGAGGTTTTCAGGGGAAAGGAAAAAAACAATCGTTCCCCTGATTTTTTTTTTTTTCTCAATAGGGGCAGAGAAAAAATTCGTTGGGATTTCGGCAGGAGTGACCTAAAAACGAAAGGGGGAATCGTAGTGATGATTGTGAGTGTGAGGTTGGGGCGTGCGTGCGTGGTGTGTGTGTGTGTTGTGTGTGTGTGGGGTCGTGTGTGTGTGTGTGTGTGTGTGTGTGTGGGTGGGGTGGGATTTTATTAATATATATAAATATATTTTTTTATATAAAATATATATAATCCCACAACCACACACCACCAAACAAACCACACACCACGCACACACACACACCACACACACAACCCGCACGCACGCACGCACCAGAACTCCACCCCAATCATCACTACGATTCACCCCTTTGTGTTTTTAGGTCACTCCCTGCCTAACATCCCAAAAAATTTTTCTCTGCCCCTATTAAAAAAAAAATCAGCTGGACATTTTTTTTTCCCCTTTCCTCGAAACCTCCCGCCAAGTTCATCAGAAAAAAACTGGTTTTTCCCGTTTTATTGGGCCCCCCCCCCCTCTTTTCTATGCGGCCCCTTAAAAACTTTTTTCGCGGCGTCCCCCCCCCTTCTCCCTCCGGTACTTCGCTCTTGGGGATTTTAAAATAAGTTTTTGATTGTAATGATATAGCTAAGGGTATTTCTTGAAAAAAAAAGTCTTGACAAAACGCAAGAACACGTCCTTGTAGAGTGGCGTGTGGCAAATATAATTTACGTTGCCCTCGCAGTGCAGTACTTATTAAAAAAAAATAAATAAAAAATAAATAATAAATAAACAAATTTTTAAAACAAATAAAAAATAAAATAAAAGATCTTATATTAATAAAACGGGGATGCACTTTTCCTTCGGCCATCCCACCAAAACCTTTTTGGAAACTATCGTTACTCCCCTTTTCAGATGTGTTATATATTTTTATTACATATACAGAAAAAAAAATGTTTTTTTTTGTAAACTACCCTTTCACATTCTTAATATAGCTAGGGAAATATACCCTTCATTGTTTTTAACCCTTCCGAAAACAATAATCTCTATTTATTAGTCACCTCTTGTGTTCAACTATTATTCTGTTCTTTCTTCCATTTCTGTTTTTTTCTTTATCTTTTTGTCTTATTAAACCACCTTTGTTAATGTTACTATGCCAACCTCTCAAACTTAAAATTTCCCCCTCTTGCAACCTCAGACCTATTTGTCATACCCTTTAATAACCTAAGATGACAAAACACACCGCCTGATTCGTCGAAAATTAATTTAAACGGTTTTAAACCCCATGACTCCATCTTGTTTATCCCCCATATCACTCATCTTCCCCTCATCACCCCCCCGTGCCTTTTTGCATGTATCTAGTTTATTCCCCTTCATCATTCATTTACCTGTCTAGTTTTTTTTGCTTTAGTTCACTGATCCCTTTTTTTACCAATAATAATTAAACAAAAAATATAAGGATATTAATAATGATATAATAATGCTACGCCAGTGGGTCTTTGTCTATGTGCAAAACGTGTTTAAACATAAAAAAGGATGCCCGGGGCAGGGTTTTAAACATGAAGGGACCTGGGCAAACTGACGCAGCGGGCTGTGAGGGGAGGGCGGGGAAAAACCGTAAACGCGTTGGGTGCTGTCCTGTAAGACCTGGGTCCCCCTTGACCTGAATAACTTTGGTTGCCCTTTTAAAGCTGTATCGGCAGTTGCATGCTGGTTTCCCCCGTATGTGCCTATAAAAAAATGTACGGGTAAATAACTTGTTAATAAAGGAAAGACTGTCATCGTGTTTTTTATTTCTGCCCTGCCTCGCCACGGGGCTTTTTCCCCTCGGGGTTTTGGGGACGCTGTGGTGCTCGGTGCCTCTTGGAGCTGTTCATTTTTCACGACCCTGGGATAACACCCCGTCGCCTACCCTGCCTTGGTTGGTGGAGAGAGACGAGGCGGACCGGCGTACAAAGGTGTCGGGGTGGGATTGTGATATTTGATCAGGAGACCGCCGATTTATCATGTCGCCCAAAGAGGGGGCAGCCATGAGGGAGAGGGGCATGACTGAGGCGGCACGATGAGGTGAAGCCGAAAAATGGCCCTGATCACTGCCATGCGGGCCGGTATGAGGGGGGAAGGAAAGGCAAAAAGAGCGGGCACAGAGGGCACTGACGGGCGCCCCATCTGTCAGTGCGGCAAGGAAAGGAAAGGGGAAACGTTTGCCAATTGTTGGGGCTAAGAGAATTTTGCATCTTGAAATGGAATCAGAGTAACCGACAAGGCCTCAACAGCGTGAAGAGGAACTGATGGAGGAGGTGCAGACTCTGAAGGCGGGGTTCGGGGCCCAAAGGGGGAGGAGTAAACGGAAAGCGGCGTCACGGGGTAGTACGTTGCAACAGAAAAGGCAGACGATTTTGGAACAGATCCAGAGTGTCAGTTTTACTGGGGTCTGCCTGGGGTCCGTGGCGGGAAACCCCCGGGCCCTCGCAGCATCGTGTTGGAGCCAGTGGTCGCTGCAAAAGGCTGGGGACCCATCAACCGCTCCCTTGGGTAAGGTGGGGGCAAACTCGGACCCGGCAACCCTCGTTCCCTCCCTCCCCCCCTTCCTCCCCCCCGGGGGGGGTTAGTTCACGGCACGCGTTCTTCCCCCCCGCAGCCCCTCGTTCCAACATTCTTAAACGTAAGCCAGCGGGTACGACCAGGGGGCCCTGGGAGGAAATTTTCCCCCAAATTTGAAATCTGGCATCTGCCAGGCTGGAGCCGGGAAGAAAGCCCTGCAGCTGGTAACAGCGTAAGGGGCCCCGGGGGGAAGTTTTGGGGGCATCTGCCCCATCCCAACATGCCTCTTACACCACTGGCAGAGCTTTGAAACCCCGTTTGGGCACCCCACCAGGCCGGGGTATTCGGCCGCCTTGAAAAGCGGACTCGTGAGCGGGCGAGACACTGTCCACTGGCGAGGAGTGGAGGGCGGGGTAGGAGGTCGTACCCGGGGGCTGGGGAAGAGATATTGTGGTCCTGGCTCCATTTCTTTGTTGACGCTTTGCGGACCCAGCTGAAAATCTCGTCAAGCAGACACACCCTAGGACCTGGGGTGCGCTGGGAGGGCCTTGGAGTTCGAGGCCTTTTTAAAGGAAACGAGGGGCCTAGGCCAGCTGCCGCCCCGCGGATTTCCCGGGGCCCGGAAAGACAAAAGGGGAGAGGTAGCATTGGGGAAAGGGTGAGCCAGAGCACTTTTAAAGGGCTTGTTTTTGGGGCTGGGGTTTGGGAAGGGGACGACTAGTCGGTTGGGAGGGAGCGGAGAACACGCCCTCTAAACCGACGGATTCGATCCCTTTCAGCAGTGCGCAAGGAGTGGCAGGTATGGTCACCATCCGATCCATGTCCAAAGGGCAAAGGAGTGGTACGGGCGGAAAACTGGGGACAGCTGGAGAAGGGGGCCAAAACCCAGCCGTCCTGGGTTCCGGGCCCCGATTTGGGAAAGCTGCCGTCAAACCGCACATGCGGGTGGAGGGCAAAATAATGGGAAGCCCCCGCCTGGCAGTGGACACGGGGGGCTGAGAAGACCCTATGGGGCCGATTGTTGGCCACTATGCATCTTCCGACGCACCACAGAGACTTGTGGTGTCACGGGCATTGTGTGCAGCTAAGGGGCCAGTGGAGGTCTATTGGGGGGGGCAGCACGGTGCACGGCTGCCAGTTTTTGGGGCCCCGTCTGGAGAGCACTGCTTGCTGGGCCTTGACTACCTGACGAGAGAAAGGCGTGTGTCGCCCTTTGGGACGGAAGCTGGTGAGGGTGCACGGGAAAATGTCCCCTTGCTTCCAGGGGTTGGCTGTGCAGAGGATTTACGGCTGACGACTGCCCCTTTCCCCCGGGCAAGTCAAATCCGGTGCCGCTGTCAGAGGGATGCGTGGAGTAAGGGCCTCGGGACCCCACCCAAAAACCTGCAGCGGCTGATGGCGTAGCGGTTGGGCGGAGCCTTTTGGACCAGGGGGGGGGTTAGTTACAGTGTTGGTAGCTAACTTCCCAAAAAGGCCCAAAGGGTGCCAGCGGTCAAAGTGGGCACTTGTGAGGAAGGGAACTCCAGAAGAGTCGTGGGGAGGAGGAGGTGGTTTTTGGGGGGGGGCCGTTGCCGATTCCTCGGGATTTGGCGCACCGGGGCGCCGCTAACCTGGCGGGGGTGCCCGGCAAGTGCTGGAAAACTCAAGGTAGCCGGCCCTGCCATGAAGGGGACCTTGAAAAGGGGACGAGTGGGGGCTGCATAACTCGCGTCGGAAGGAGGGCTCTCGCGAAGCTACGAGCCCCCGGAGGGGGCCTACACGGGGGTACGGCCCCCTCGATGTCACCTTTGTTCCAGATGGCGAAAACGACCGTTGTTGTCCCCGTGGACCCGGGTGTGGCATTACCCTGGGGCCCGGAACTACTCCTGGGGCGGTTGTGAAAAAGAAAATGACGTTACCCTAGTACGGCGATGGACGTGGGAGACGCTGACCGAGATGAGGACAGATTTGGCGGTGAGGGCGATGCAACAGCTCAGTGGGGCCCTGAGCCCAAATCTTTTGGCAGGAGATACCCCTCTGATGCCCCCCAATCTACCGCCGCAGAACCTCCTCCGACGACCCCCGGAAGCGAAGAAAACCGCGATGGATGAAAGATTTTTGTGTTTTTGAGAAGATTTTTAATTTCGGTTATTTTGTTTGAAAGAATTTTTTTTCCTGAGGACAATTTTATATAAATTTTTTATAGTTTTTTTCAGGTTTAGTTGCTTGATAGGGGGGGGTAGTCTAAACCAGTGGGGCTTGCTCTTGCGAAAAGTGTGTTAACATGAAAAGGAGACCTGGGCTGTGTTAACATGAAGGGTGGGGGAAACAGACGAACTAGCTGTGAGCGGAGGGGTGGGGGGACAAGCCCGGGGACGGGTTGGGGGCTCTCCGTGAAGAATCGTGTGTGCCCTTTTGACCCGATATAATTGAGTTTCCCTGTTATAAGCTGTATCGTGCAGTGTGACATGCTGGGTTTCCCCCCGTATTGTGCTAAGAAAAATGTACGGGTAAATACTTGTTTAAATAAAGGAAAAAGTCATCGTGTGTTTATTTCGGCCCCGCCTCGCCACTTGGGGTTTCCCCCCGGGTGTTCTGGGGGCCCCTGTGGGCCGGGCCCCCTTGGCTGTTCTTGTTCACGACCCCGTGGATAACCCCGTCTGCCTAGCCGCTTGTGTTGGTGCAGAGAGAAGAGGGTAACAATAATAATAATAATAAAAAATAATAAAAATAATAAAAAAGAAAAACAATAAAAAACTCGTTTCTTTGTTTTTCTTTCAAAAACGTAAAAAACAAAAAAAATATTAAAAATATTAAAAAATCCTAAAAATCGTTTTTCTCATTTTTTATGCATAGTTGTGTTCGTATTATCCCCAAAAAACAATAATAAAAAAAACAAAAAGAGAAATCCGTAAAAAAAAAAAAGATATTTTGCCCAGGAGCGCCGTATCTAGGTTTTTTTACCTAGAATTTTTTAAAAATTCACAGCTGCAGTGGCAATCATTGAAGCTTGCCTACTGCCACCCTTTAAAAAAACAGAAAAAAAACAAAGAAAGCAAGGGGTTTTTGCCCCCCCCCCCCTTTTTTCTCCCGCTTCCTTTAACTTTTTACAGCTTTAACTTCTCCCCCCCACTCTTCCATTTCTTCCCCTCCTTACCTGTATTTTATTGTTTTATTATATATATATAATAAAATTATAATATATATTATATATATATATATATATAAATTTTGTGTGGTTGTGTGTGTGTGTGTGTGGGTGTGTGTGGGTGTGTGTGGTTGTGTGTGTGTGTGTGTGATGCTTTCATATTCTTTATAAGTATACAAAAAAATTCACGTAGTGTAAGATGCGCTATAGTAGGCGCTTAATTAACGCTGTTGTAGGAAGAAACAAAACACCTGACACCAATTGTATCACCCCTTTTTTTTGGCGGAAGAAAAAAGAAACTAAAAGGGTATTCCCTGGGGGACTAATCACCACACCACCGCACACACACACCACACACACACACACCACCAACACCACACAAACACACGCACCCCACCACACACCCCACACACACACACACACACACAAACATCATCACCATTCACCTTCGTGTGTCATACACCCCCAAAATCTCTGCCCTATTGATGAGAGAGAGAAAAACTTTGTACATTGTTTTTTTTCCCCTTTATCTGAAACCACCTATGGGGTTCATCCGCAAAAACTGGATTTTTCCCCTTTTTTGTATTTTTTTTCCCCTTTCTATGCGGGCCCATCAAAAACCTCGGCGTCTAAAAAGAGCTCCCCCCCCCCCCCCCCTCTCCGGTTTCGCTTTAAGTATTGATATCAAGTTTCTGATTTAATGAATATGCCCCTAGGGTTTAAGAACAAGAAAACGTCTGTTGTAGCGTAGGGGTGTAGGTGTAAAAGAATTTTTTCGTTGTCTTTTCAGTGCAGTGCACTTATTGAAATAAAAAAATAAAAAAGATAAAAAAATAGGTAGATAATGAATAAATAGATAAATCAATAAAAGTCTTTATATCATAAAAATGGACACTTTCTCTCTCAGGGTCATCACCATAACCATTTGGAAAAATTGCCGTTACTTCACCTTTTTTCAAATTTTTTTACTATTTTTTATTACATATATCTAAAGGAAATGCTTTTTTGTAACTACCCTTTCGTTTTTAACCCCAAAAATAGCCAGGAATAAAGCCTTCATTTTTTTGTCCCTTTTTTGAAGTAAAAATTGTTTCTTTTTTTCCCGGTGTGTCGGCTTCTTCCCAGTTATTTATTTTTTTTATGACGTACACCCACAATAAAAGTCCATCTACACTCATAACCGGCTTTTGCAATTCGCTGTATCCAAGGTATATTTAGGGAAAGCGGAGGATAGTGGTAGGGGGTGGGGGAAAGGGAAGGGGGAGCACAGAGAGGGAATACATGGGGAAAAGGAGGTAGGGAAGGGGGGGCAAGGTCGCAATGCCGGTTTAAACAGAATCAAAAAGGATGTGCTAATATAAAACAATATATGGTCACGAGATCAATTTTTTTCTTGGGAATTTCCTTTAAATTGTAATGAAATTTTCTTCTTATAGCGAAGAAATTTTTAGAAAAGTACCAGTGTGTGTGTGGTGCGTTGATAATATAATATATATTATATAATATATTATATATTATATGTATATATATTATATATATATAAATACATATATATGTATATATGTGTATATATTGATATACATTATAATAAATTATTATATATAATATATTATATATATAATATATATTGTATTATATTATATATAAAAATACTATATAAATATATGTGTATATATTAAAATATGCTATATAATAAGTAATTTATATATATATATATATAATATAATATATAATATATATAATAAAAATAATTAATGTAATTGTGTGTGTGTGTGTGTGTGTTTGGATATCTATAAATAAAATGTTTTATATTACATTTATTTTATGTATGTATACATATATATAATTTTATATTATAATTTATATATAATAATATATAAAATTTTTGATAATACAATATATGTATTTTTAAACATATAATAAATTAAATAACAACATACAAAATATATTTTATATATATATATATACATATATAACATACATTATATGAAACCACCACCACACAACACACACACGACACACCACACACACACATAAAAAAATTTTAAATATATATTATATATATATATATATATATATTATTATATTAATATAATATTATATATATATTTTTATTATTTAATATAAAATATAATATTAATATTAATTTATATTATTTTATATGTAAAATAAACAAACATTGTATGTATGTATGTAATTAAAATATAATTAATTATATATATATATTATAATATATATTATATACTTTAAAAAATTATATATATAATTTTAAAATATATTTATATATTTTTATTAATTATATATAATATGAAATGATATCACAAATGTCATAATCATACGCCATCCGATGCTCCAGCAATCCTAAAAGCACGGGGCCACTCCAAACGTGTAGCTATGTCATGATTCAATTATTATACCTCAGGCTTGTCATTATTATCCCAAGGAAATTAGAATGCTTTTTCTCGTACATTTGTATTGGTATTGACAAAGCAAACACCAAACAAATTTAGGGATAATTTAGTTGTAATTTGACTGTCAACTTGTCAATCATCTTTAAAAAAGTTGTATTAGTAAAACACACACACACACACACATGTGCGCGCGCGCAGAGAGAGAGAGGGAGAGAGAGAGAGAGAGAGAGAGGAGAGAGAGAGAGAGAGAGAGAGAGAGAGAGAGAGAGAGAGAGAGAGAGAGAGAGAGAGACACTGAGATTGAATAAGTGATCTCTATCCATATCTACATGATTATCTTCCTATCTTCCTTTCTCCCTCCCTTCATATGAGATTGGTAGATATTTTTGCCATCAGTTACTGCAAATACAATTTTCTTTTTCTTTCTCTCTTTTTTCATCACTTCTTTCGATGGCACCAGTTGCTACCACTGTCAAAGTAAATATACTGAGGAACCACATATCATAAGTCCTAATCTGCCACAAATCGGCGCTGTCGGGCGTACTAAAACCCATCAAGTCAAAATGTCATGCTACGTGAACAACATCAGCCGTCTCTCACACACACGGCATCCAAGAAATAATATGATATTGTGGTAATGGAGTTCTGATTGCCCTTACAGACAGATGCTATATCACATGCTAAGTTAACATGTGTGTGTGGGTGGAGGTGAAACCTGCAATTTGTTGAAATTCGGCAGCAGAAAAAAATCAAGTAATTGCAGATTGGCAGGTTTAAATAAATGAAGCTCAGTGACGTCATCGCGTAAGGCTATTGAGACTGCGTTAATAATTATACAATTTTTCTATTTATAACAAGATTTGTCCATATCATAATCAGCTGTCAGAATACTCTGTGTAAAAAAAAATCAATACAATTTTTGGGTTTAACTGATGCTACCAATCTTGATGCCACCTATGAGCGATGTATAGTAGTATATGCGAAGTGTATATACACTTGTGCTCTGGTTGTTCAGTTATCTTCTCTTCTAAGTTCTCTAGTTAGCACAGTCAGTTTGCGAGCCTCTAATTTCCTAAAAAACCCAAAAGAAAAAAAAAAAAAGGAATTTTAGTATACTTGGGAGAATCGATTAGTCACTCACTGGCGAAATCACTTTTGGTCATTTATTCATTTGATAAGGACCTCTTATCAACCATGCTAGTTAAGAATCTAGGAGTATACAGAGATATATAACCTTCAAGACACACGTTAACATCATTTACAGAAAAGTAATGAATACCACAATCCCATAAAACAAAATCCCAACTGAAACAAGAATTACAACTGTTGAAATTCTTGCATTCAACATTCAACGATTTCCACATATGGGTTTACAGTAGCAAATCTCAAGTATAAAAAGCACAAACAATACAAACTTTGCTAAAAGAGTAGTATGGGCTGCAAATGTACCCAAAAACCCCCCTTTATAAAAAAGGGAAAGGGTTAAAAGTTCAACAAAAATTTCCAAGATCCAGGGTGTATCTTTTACAAATTCAACAGGCGTTTAAACCTCACAGTTAATTCCTATGAAACAACATTTAAATAAAACGGGGTTTTTGATCAAGCTATTTGCCCCTTGCTAGTCAAAAGATACGAAAGTAGGTTCAAGACCATTGCAAACCTCAAAATATTGAAACTAAATACTTTCAAAACAAAATTAAAAGAGCTAAATTGATAATGGCGTCAATGCATTAGGATATAAAGCCAAAAAATATGCCTCATTTCTAACGATATGAACATTTTGTTAAATACTTCTTACAAATTACTTCGCAATAAGCCCTCATAGACCATTTGTATCACCATAATTACACATTACTCTGAGGGACTATCAAGAACAAAATTTCCCAGTTTAGGGGTTTTGAACCAGCGTGTCTCTGTGGAAGCACCCAAAAGAAACTGGATCCTTTAGAACGGCCGAAGTGACCTAAGATGCGTGACGAGGAAAGATAAAGTAAAGTCATTCAAAACCAAATAAAGTGCATTGAAAGAAAAGGGAAGCTTGTGCAATGAAGTGCCTGAATATGAGTTACTGAAAACCATTTGATAGTCAGTGGCAACACTCCTTACATCTAACTGGATATGAGGAGGCATAGCTGGTAGTTTGTTGCTATGTCCCCTTTTACCATGATTCATTTTCTTAGTTATTTATTTTCATTGTTGATATTATTTCTTTTAACAGCCCCATAACCATTACAGGGGATGCAAGCCCCATTTGTTTTGTGCAACAGAAACCCGGCTTTCGAAATTGGGGGGGGATGCCACCCGCGTTCAGGAAGTTGACGGGTGCGGGCCCGGAGAATAATGGGTTTTGCCCATCTTGAATCCTGTATGAAATGTTTCTGCCATTGGTGAGGGCGATGATGTTCCCCGATCCGGAGCCTTTTTCTTTTCCCGGTAACACCCCATCCACACAGCATGGCGAAGGGGTGATTTCGGCAACACCCCCATTTAAACCCCCTTAAAAAGCCAGCTCTCAGTCCCTTTTAAAAATTTTTTGGGGAGCCCTTGGGAGAGATTCCTCAAAAATCAACCCCAATCCATATCATCGTTGTCCAAGCAATTATGGGATAGAAATGATTGCGCTCTACAGACTGACTTCCCTTAACAGCGGCGTTAGTGGCATCCACACCACATAGCCTTGCCAGCGTTCGCCAAGCTGGTGGCAGTAACACGAAATTTTAATAGAATTAAACATTTCAATTTTTTTGGGAAAAAAAAGTAATTCTAGAGGCTTATTTTTATAACCGATCTTTCTAGTTTAAAAAAGAAAAAAAAATATAATTATATATATTGCACCGGGGGGGGGGGGTGTTGCAACTGTCCTCCCTTCCCCAAACAACACCCCTGACAGGGATACAAATATCAGGTCAAGCTCACAGCACTTTTTTCAAACTTTTCGTCGTGGTATCATATCGTTAAGTCAGAAAGAGTAAAGATTGTTTAGCAGCTGTACTTGATCATATTTCTGTTTATTCCATACTACTAAATACTCTGTAACCATCTCTGTAAAAAATTAACCATTGCAACCCAATGGTTGCGATATTTTTTTTTTTTTTTTTTTTTTTCTTACTGGTTCCCCCTTTTTAATACTGCTTATATATATATATATTATATATATATATATATATATATATATATATTGTGTGGTGTGTGTGTGTGGTGTGTGTGTGTTTGTTGTGTGTGTGTGTTTTGGGGCTTGTGTGTGTGTGTGTTGTGGTGGGGTGTGTGTGTGGGGTGTGTTGTGTGTGTGTTTGGGGGTGTGTGTGTGGTGTGTGTGTGCATAAATATTTTTATGTTATACTTATATATATGTTATGTATATCATCAATACATAGTGTTTAAAAGTAAAAAGTATATACTTTTATGTATATTTAAAACCCTTATACAAATGTAAAAATAATACATATATAATAATTCCATTCATACATATTATGTATATCCATACAAATTCATTCAAATATGTACACCAAAAAATTCATAGTATTATTTATCATATACTTATATGTAATACGTTAGTATTATATATATGATTTATATATAATATATAGTTAGTATATATTATGTTACTTTATACTATACATATGATACATATCTTGTTACATATGTTTGTAATTGTGGTTTTGTTCCCTTTCCCCTATTTCAATCACACACACAAACCTACACATTATGTGTTGGGGGTTTTTGGGGTACTATACAAAATTTTTCCCCCCCCCCCCCCCCACACACACACTTATACATTTTTACATACATAATATATAATTTTTATAATAATATAATTTTATAGTTTTTTAAAAAAAATAAAGCTAATAAATATTATATATATAATTAAAATTTTTTAAATTATATTATATATAATATATATACATATATATATATATATATATTTTATTATATATATTTTTTTTTTATTTTTAAAATATATATATAACTTATATATGCATACATTAAAATACTTATATATATAATATATATATATATATATAAAATATTTTATATTATACACACACATATATACTAATAAAATATTATATATATATTATATATATATATATATATATATATATATATATATATATATGCATACTTACATACTTACACATAATCAGAAGTGTGTGTGTGTGGCGACATCTACATATCTATGTTTCTCTCTCCTCCTCTCTCTCTTCACACTCACACACACACACACACACACACACACACACACACACATATATAATATATATTATTTATAATATATATATATATATTATATAATTTTATAAATTTACCAGCGAGAAGGGGGTTTATTCCTTTAAACTTTTTCATGCTCGTTGGCGAAAACCCGCACAACTGCAGGCTGATAACGCTAAATATAAGCGGATTTTTATTTATTATATTTCTTCTGTTTAGGATTCAGGACACGTTCTTCATGGTCCTATCTGTGAGTCATTTCTTATAGATTTTATTGACTGTATGTTATTACCGTGTTTGCCTTCGCACATTATTTATTAGCGTCATTATTATTATATTGTTGTCGTTTTTTAATTAAAGTTATTACACTATGAGATTTATTGGAAGTGGGAAAAAAATATATGTATGTATACATATATATATAATATTATATATATTATATAATATTTATAATATAAATTTAATTTCATTGTTTGCCATCGTACATTATTTATCATCGTTATGGCGTTATTATTATTTGCTCCGTTTTATTTATTACCATTAAGGTTATTACACGGTGAGGAGACTTACTGCCAAGTGGGGAAAAATATAACCTCGACTTAAGACAATTATAGTTTCTTTTGAAAAACGAGCAGCCGTTTCCATACAGTTGAGAAAGTTCGTTGTTTCGTTTCTCTTTCTATTAATAATATTTTGTTGTTTTCGTTATTATTGTTTTTGTTTTCATTGTTGTCGTTGATGGTATTTTCTATATATGGTTATATTAGGATTTGTCAAACTTTTTTTTAATGATGCTAAAATGTCAATTAAAATAATGATAGTGGTGATTATAATAATAATGATGATAGTGATAATGATAAAAATGAAAATAATAATGATAATAGTGATAATGATAAAATGATAATAATGAAAGTAATAATGATAATGATTGATAAAGATAATTAATAATGATAGTAATGAGATAAATTTTGGGGATAAAATAAAAAAATAATAAAATACATTATTGTTGTTACTGTTATCTTTGTTATTTACTATTATTGTTCTCTTTATCATTATCATCATCATCATTGATGTAATCTGCCAATATCATGAACTTTATACCTATTCTTATTATTATCAGAATGATTATTTTCATAATTATGATCATCATCATCAATCTGATTATTAGTATCATCATCATACTATTATAATCATAGTGTAACGCAAGAATAAAATTTCAAACAAATAA
>NC_051391.1:52267425-52274925 GCF_015228065.2 Penaeus monodon
GGCACTGTAAGATCCAGGGGGGTACGCAAACACAAGTTCGTCTTAACACTCGTTTATTCAGCGGAGAGGAGCCCCTTATATACGAGGGGTTTTGACAACAAATTTATTAAAACATAATTTTGAGATACACCACGCAACTGCGGGGTGTAGCAACTTACTAAAAGTGTATACAATGTAAAACTCAATTATAAAAATAGGAAATAAAACAATAAAATTAACAAAGGGTAACTAAAAATACAAATGTTTATGGTAAACTTGAAGACTGAGCTCTAACATTGTAATAAATAAAATGAACGTACAAAAGACATAACTTAAAAAAATAAGAATATTCAAAATGGTTACAAACATAAAATAGTTCACAATAGCACTTAAAAAAATGAATGGAAAACTGCCAAAAAATTTCATAATTCACAAAGGGCAAAACGAGAAAAAGAGTCTTCGCTACTGCCAATAAGATTAAAATTTATACAAATAAAAAGAAGTGACTAAAATACTTATAAACAAAACAATTAGGACATGCATACTCTCAAAAGAGAGAAACCTAAAATGAAGAAGCAGAGCGGCATATTAGTTTAAAAATGCGGCGTTTTCTAAAGTGCCCGATCGAAAAATGTAAACATAACACTTTAATCTAAACTAACTTTATAATAAAGTTCAACTGTACAGAAAATAATTTCCATTTACAAAAAAGGGCATCACGGAAAGGACAAGTGAAATAGGGAAAGGTAGGGCGAAGTGTCAGGCGACCCGTCTGCCGTAGCTCCTCCAGGATCCTATAGATTTTCCGTGGCCAAATAAAAAATGCAGGATATAGGGAAAAGGTGGGTCATAGGGTCGTAGGAATACAAGGTAAAATATCTAGAATAGGAGAGCAGCCGAGAAAGAAAAGGTGAAAGATAAAGGGAATATGAAAGGATAGATTGTGGGGGATAGTTTTGTAGGATAGGACAGATACAGAAAAGACCAAGAAGTTTCAGAGGAAAAGAATATGGCAGCAAGAATAAGGGAATAGAGTAGTAAAAGGAAGAGAAAAAGGGACTAAAAGAAGGCAAAAGTTGGAGTAGACAAAGCTAGGCTAGGGCAAAGGGGAATAGGCTATGCTAGGCAGAGAGAGAGAGAGAGAGAGAGAGAGAAAGAGAGAGAGAAGAGGAGAGAAGAGAGAGAGAGAGAGAGAAGAGAGAGAGAGAGAGAAACAAGAGAGAGAGAGAAGAGAGAGAAACAGAGAGAGGAGAGAACAGAGAGAGAGAGAGAGAAAAATAAAGAGAGGAGAGAACTAGAGAGAAGAGAAAACATAGAGGAGAGAGAAAAAGAGAAGAGAAGGAAGGAGAAGAGAAAAAAGAGGAGGAGGAAGGATGAGGGAATGGGAAGAGGGAAGGTAGGAGGAAGGGGACATCAGGGAAGGAGAGGAAGAGGACAGGGCAAGGGGGAGAGGAGGAGGACAGGAGAGCCTCACAACACACATACACACGCACACGCACACACACACATACACACAAACACACACATACACACGCACACGCACACCACACACACACACACACACACACACACACACACACACACATATATGTATATACATACATATATATATATATATATATATATATATATATATATATATAAATATATACATATATATATACATATATATGAAGTATATATATATATATATATACATACATACATACACACACACACACACACACACACACAAACATAGATATATATATATGTATGTATGTATATTTGTATATATATACATAAATACATATATATATAATGTATATTATGTATTAATTATATAACATATATATGATATATATATATATATATATATATATATATATATATATATATATATATATATATATATAAAAACACACACACACACACACACACACACACCACACACACCACATATATATATATATATATATATATATATATATATATATATATATATATGTATATATATGTATATTCATGTATATACTTATATATATATATATATATATATATATATATATATATATATATATATATATAATACATACACAACACACACACACACACACACACATATAACTGCTGCCTGAGTTACACTCATGCGTAGACATGAAATTCTAGAACTATAAATCTTGCATCTCCAATCCATAACTGATTCAGTTTATATCTATCTTCACGCTCATCAATAAGTCGATAATCATATTTAAGATCTTAGTTATTGCCAGAATTCACACACAAACTGTTGTTTAAGAATATGCATTAATAACACGTACTCATGAAGTGTTGATACTGCTCCATTGTTTAAATATTTGCTCTCCTGTTGTCCATGAAACTGTTGTTTTACTTTACGTTTCTCTTGTAACGAATTTTTTTTTTTTTTTTTTTTTCGGGATATACACTATTGTTCCAACCAATGAAATTATATATATGTTAAAAAAAAAAAAAAAAAATAGGTGTCAGTATTGTTCCTGACGAGTTTCGAACTGCAAAATAATGTCACAGTTGCATGCGTAGGTTTCACAGTGTCATGCAACTAATGTACAGCACTTCAAAGCCTATGCACCTGGAAAAATAAACTGGAATCTGCCTATTGCAAAGGGAACCTAATTCTGATGATAAGTGGATATCACTTATATGATCGGGAAATCCAGTTATTTATTTAGGCATTTATCTGTTTGTTAATTAATCACTATTGTTCGTTCTGCTGTAATATTACCACTACTGTTAATACAATAATAATAATAATAATAATGTTTATTATTATTATTATTACTGTCCTTTTACTTTTTCTTATTCTTATTACTCATATTATTGTCATCGTTATTATAATCAATATCATTATTATTATCATCATTGTTATCATTATATTTATCATTATTATTATTTTTATAATTATCATTATCATAATGTTGTTGTTGCAGTTGCTATTAAAATTACTCTTGTAATCATCATCGCTAATATTATTATTATTATTAATATCATTGTTATTATTATCATTATTATTACTTTTATACTTATTATTAATGGTGTTATCATCATCGTCATCATTATTATCATTATTAATACTATCATCCTTATTATCATTACTATTATTATTAGAAACTTCATCTACAGCAAAGGTCAATGGTACTGAGCGACAAACAGAAATACATACAATTTTCTCCAACTCTATAATGTTTTTTTTTTATTTTTTTTTTTTACCTTTGGTGAACTTTCCGTGGAATGAATTTGAATGGATCACGGGGACACGTTAGGAAACTGTATTTTATGCATTGAAACCACTGATTTTTCCATAAGCTTTTGCTACCTTATTCTACAATATACGCTAAACATTATCATCCAAAACTGAACAGTAATGGTGAAGGATATGATACCAATCATATGGGTAATGGGAAGAATGGTAATGATAATAATACTGATGAGGGTACTGCTATTAAAATCCACATTGTCTTATTAGTTGGTAGGACTGATATCATCACACTGAGCCCCTTACCCTTTAAACAGTTATCATCTGTGAATTTCAGGACAGAAGCACATCCATATGAAACGTGCATTAAACGTACATACATACATGCTGTGCCCATATTTACTCACTCACATGCTCGCGTACACTCTTTTTTCACACACATAAACGCACCACAACCACACACACACACAAACACAAAAACAAACATACAAATAAACACATAAACACAAACAACAGGCATAAACATAAACACACATAAACACAACCACAGCCACACACATAAATACAAACACAAACATACACACAACCACACACACATATAAACACAACTACAACCACAACCGCACACACAAAAACACAAACACAGTAACACACGCACGCGCAACACAGTCCACTCACACATACCCTTACAACACGCACACATATACTGGCAGTTTACCCTGAAACTTCTGTTGCCGATCAGCAGCGCCATCTGTTAGCGTTGTCCGGATCCGTTGATTGTTGAAGG
The DNA here is from genome assembly GCF_015228065.2 of Penaeus monodon. Classification (NCBI taxonomy): domain Eukaryota; kingdom Metazoa; phylum Arthropoda; class Malacostraca; order Decapoda; family Penaeidae; genus Penaeus; species Penaeus monodon. Next base: position 52,271,406 of record NC_051391.1, read on the forward strand.
GATAACGCCTCGAAGCCGTCGTTGGGGGAAACCAGACACGAATGTTATCCGAAACTTTGCAACCTCTGCAAAAGCTCGACGAAATTGCTCTTCCCTTTGCTCGTGCAACTCCTCTAGTCTTTTTGTTAGATTAGATCCTAATATTTGTGGAAATGCAGACATTTTTTTCTTCTTTTTTTAATCTTTTTTTCTTCTTCTTCTTCCAGACGTTTTTCATGTAATATTGGTAGGATTTGTAAAGCAATTTCTGTCGTTTTGTGTTTGCGTTTTAATTTTTCTCTTCTGCTTAATCCTCTTTCGCAATTCTTACAATGAAGGGAACGTCCAAAGCCGAAAGTCCTTATATTAAAGTATCATCCTTTTAAGATTCAGTATATTTTGGAATCAGATTGCTTTTATTGCAAGTATTTTACATTAAACATTGAAACATAACCCCATCTTTATATCTCTTACGATATGATACACAAGTTATATATATATATATATATATATATATATATATATATATATATATATATATAATACACACATATACATACATTAAGAAAAAAAAAATTAACGAGAATAGATGAGGTAATGCATAAACAGATATATGAGGTCTCAAGTTGTATATGAAACAATAACTCTCTTATGCAAATCAGTGGAATACGGAATCCCACCTCCCGCTTTGGAAATAAAATACATGCTACCCAATAATGAAGAATTTATGTCGAGAATATAGATTTTTTTTCATATCAACTTCATAATACAAACATCAGTGCTCACTCTGTGTCTCCTATTGATATCGATATGTGGAGGTTATAAGCCATTAAACCATTTTTATCAACATATTCATAAAAGCCTGAGGGTACCTAGAAATAAGGGAGTTAGAATACACAATAATATGTAAATTCAGGATGCTATATATTCGTTTTTCTTTGTTTCATTTACCTCCCTCTCATACCCCCTGGCCTTGTCTCTCATCCTATAGCAGTACAAAAAAAAAAAACACTGCGTTGCCATAAAAGGGACACTAACACTCTTTTGAACGGAGTGCGAATTACAGCTAGATAACCCATCTAACGGCCAGCCCACCAGCCATTCTGGGCGAAGCTTTGATACAAGGATTCGGAAAAAAGAGTGAACGACTCTCGGTACGTTTTCACTCTCGCGTGGATTCGGACACTGATGATCCGGCCTCTCTTCTTGTTTTGAATCCGAACACATACGCCACCATTCCCACTCCGAACACAAGTGACACAGTTCCTAATCTTGTTTTGTATACGAACATAAGTGACACATGCCCCACACTCGTATGTATCAGCATGTAGATGACACAGTTTCCACCTTTGCATGTATCCGAACATATGACACATTTCCTACTCTCGGATGTATCCTAACACATATGACACACACTATGCCCACTCTCACCTGCATTTACGAAGATAGTCTACACAAATATTACAAAGCACACGAAACTGTACTCTGCGTGCGCATACTCACGAACATGCCTTGTAGTATGTGTGCGAACTCGGCCGGTCACGTGCGCTTCTGGTTATGAATTCTGGCCAAAGCTAGGCAACAGCTGGTATGTAATTAAGTCGGAGAAAATTAAATTCCATGAAATCGCGAGGCTGAAGCGCCCGTCTTAGTCAAGGACGTTTCGTAAAGCTCTCCGAGGGTTTACTGAAACATCCGTGTTCGAGCGAAGGGAGCAGAAGCCAGTAAATATGTCACAGTTATTACCGAAAGCGAAGCCTATTCTGAACGGAATTTCTCGGAGGCTGGAGGCTAGGAATTAATAAAAGAAAAGAGTCCACTCACCTTCCGCGAGGGGTGCTTTGCCAGCCTTCATCCGCAGTGGAGAAGAAAATGGAAAAGCCAACCACAGCCAATTTCGGTCGCGGATCGGGGGGGAAATTTACGATTTCGCTTACACAGGAAGGGCTATGGAAATATCTGTATTTATAGCTACAAATATGTCTATTATCTGTGAATTCATCTATCTAGTCATCACGGACACGCACGCGTACGCACACGCGTACACACATACACACACATGCACACACAAACATACCTTCACACACACTCACTCGCACCCGCACTCACACACACACATTTATATATATATATATATATATATATATATATATATATATATATATATATATATATATATATCACAGGTTTTCGCAATCATACTATTGTTTGCACCGATCACTCTTTATCCCAGTCATCATTGTTTCAGATACAGGTTTTGATCTGGGAATAGAATAAAGCCACGCATTTCAGATAAGATAACCATATTGTAGGCTTTGCACATATGTTGTAAATCTCAAATGTTTTGTTATTTACATTATATTTCTATAAGCTCTAGAATGATCAATTCTATTATTGGTTGTAAAATGATATTAAAGATCAGAGCCAAAAATAGAAATATAAACGTATTATACAATACGAGGTTTTATGGATCCTTTTTCTGTCATATCAGCATAAAAAACTTATATGTTATATATGTGTGCACGCATATATAGACATGTACACCCATAGAAGCACACACACACACACACACACACACACACACACACACACACACACACACACACACACACACACACACACACACACACACACACACATACACTAAAAAAAATGGATTAAGAAGACTGAAAATCAATATGGCATCTTATAGATAAACCTTTCATGTTACTTTTGTACTGCAGTAGCTAGTGGCAAAGGATAAACATGAAAACAATGGCTAAACGACAAACATCTTGAAAAAGGTAAACAAACAACATGCAAATTGAATAAATTTTCATATCTAACTTTAATAATCAGATACATAGCTGGATAGAGTGGTGGGTGGAAGGCGGGAGGATCACTTGAACATTCTCCAGGATAAGAATTCGTCAAAATAATCTTGAATTAGTTCCTACTATAAGGCCGGCGATTAGTTTGTCTTATAGATGGCCAGTTCAAAAGCACTACAATGCGGGTATCTGTAAGATTATGCATGCTTTTATGCTTGCTAAGCGGAAGATTAGTGTGGAGCAGGAATGACTGATAAGGGAATGAGAAGAAATTTTGCTTCGAATACTACGAGGAGCGAACCGGTTTTGAACAAGGTTCGAAATCGGTTCCGAAACTGAGATGAAACAATGAAGGGAAAGGACCAGAAGATTTGCCTTCCAGTTCATGAATGTGAACTTATGAACATAAAGCATGTTTCATCCTTCTGGAAATCCAAAGAAGTGTAAAGGGGGGAGGCTAGTGATCAACAAGGTCTGAATGAGAACAGACTTACTATAGTACATGGTCATAGGGAGGAAAACCGCATTAGGCTTTAAAGGCATAATAGATAGTCTGTACCTATGCGGATCCAGTGATTGAGAGGGTCAATGACTCCGCGAGATCTGTTTCTGCGCATATTGCAAAACACAAACAAACAAACAAACAAAAATGTATTCTCTATTTGCTCCGTTAGACTAATATTGATAACCTCGATTTCGAAACTATCTCGAATGAGAACAAGACGGTGAGA
>NC_051391.1:52297425-52299925 GCF_015228065.2 Penaeus monodon
AGAGAGAAAGAGAAAGAGAGAGTGTGTGCGATGTGCATTTGTATTAATATTCTAGTAATGGGTTCATGGGTTAACTTTTGGCTATCTGCCAACATATAAATGGGGGATAGAGCTGTTTCTTTAAGTTACTAGTTACATAGACAGTAAAGGCTGTAACCAGAGATAGATGTGTATATAATATTTTGAATATATCATATGGATTGAATTTAAATGGTTATTGTGAGGTACGATAGGCTTGTTTTGAGAAAACTTTGGGATATTTTGTTCATCTTTTTTGGTATATTTGTTTGTAACTGTTGTACCTTCACTGAGCATATCATTTTTTTAATACAATGAAAAATAATTGTTCAGTATATAGATTTTCCCAACGGAATTATTCACGTAGAGTAAAGTGATGATCGTCTCTGCTCACAACCGACCATCAAGTCAATTGTTGGTTAACGTGTTTTGGGTAAAGCTCCGGATATTTAGCCGGTTATTGGCCTGTTTCATAATGTTTGGATGTTGTCTACGCTCAAGGTGATTTTACGTTTATACGTTTTATATTGTGTATATTGTAGCCATGTGTCTAGTTATTTTTATGGTTATGAGTAAGTTAATACACTCTAGACTTGCCGTCTGATTGTTTCAGTGTTTTGTTCTATTTTTCCACATTCAGGTATGTAACGTTGTTTTTCTAATTAGTCTAGTTATCATTAAATCATTTAACTTTGTAACCAAATTTCCGGGATGTTCTCTGCAACAAAATAAAGTATTAGAATAATTTTTTTTTTACAAACTATATGTGTCTAATTTATGAAGTCATCACTAATTATGAATGGCATTCACAGACAAGTTCAGAAAAAGAGCCAAATGAATGATAATGAGATATTGTGACTGGATTTTTCCGAAGTTTCATTCTTAACATAAGTTATCACAGAGGTTACTATAACAATATATATATTTATATATTCATACACATGCAAATATTTAAAGATGATGCATATAATGATGCACTGACAACTAACCGCCCTGATAAGGAGAATATGTAACCTTGTTCAACAATGAGATATGCCTTCGATATTTCTAAGTGTAAAAATGGTTTGACCTAATGGGAAATTTGAGCCGGAGGTCATTCTCCAAAAAAGGCAGAAGTGTCGATTTGTATTGGGGCTGAAGCGAAGGTTGTCCTCGATGGTTTTGAGTAAACAAATTAAATGTATTAGTGAGTCAACAATGCATTAAGAATACAGTCATAATACATATCTATATCTATGTATATGTGTGTTTGTGTGTGTGTGTGTGTGTATGTGTGTGTGTGTGTGTGTGTGTGTGTGTGTGTGTGTGTGTGTGTGTGTGTGTGTGTGTGTGTGCAAATATCTTTTCCTTACAATGTTCAAGGCTAACATAATCACACAAAAAAATCATTTTCGCTTTCCTTCCCTGCCAACAGAAGCCAATGCTTTTCATATGCCATTTTTGTTGGCAAAAATAATGTGATTCCCTTTCTGTGAGATCAAGAAGGTTTCACATTATACAATTTTCCATAGAAACACAAGCGCACAGAATATGCATTAAAATAATATATTAGGATATGTTTCAATAAAGTGGACACTATTCATTATTTGTATAATGTATTTTCTAATCCTTAAAATCAGTTCAGACTATCACATGTGTATGTTTTCCTGGTGGTTTTACACAATGCTTTTATTTTTTTCTCATTTATCCAAGCACTACGATATGCCAAAGTTTAAAGGATGTAAAATAGATAAAACAACATTTAATAAATAATAATGATAATAAAACGTACCTCTAATTGGCATATTTTACATTTTTACCCCCCTTGAAATCGAACGGCTTTCAGCATATGCAAAAATATGCGTAAGTGTATAATATCGTTACTTGTCTATAAGTAGTGGTATTTTTTTTTCTCAACTGTACATGCTCTACCTCCCTGGCTTAAAACAATGTTATACTATGCAACTAAATATCAGAAGAGAAATGCTAGATGTCAGATCCACGCAGAACATAAAAGTAATTCCAAAGAATGGACATGTCTGCATTTTAACGATAGAATAAACTTTTGACAAATAAATAAATGATGACAAACAAAACACTGAATAATGTTTAAATGTATGGATAATGATAAACACATATGTATATATACACACACACACTATCCCTCTCACACACACACACATACAAACAAACACATACTCGCACACACACACACACACACACGCGAGCGCGCGCTCTCTCTCTTTATCTTTGTTTCTCTCTCTCACACATATGCACACATGAAACGGAATCTAATTTTTTCCCCTCTGCATGTATATATATATATATATATATATATATATATATATATATATATATATATATATGTATATATATATGTATATATGTATATATGTATATATATGTATGTATGCGTATATACATACATATATCTATGTATATTTCTAGATCTATATCAGTCTACACACACATATATATATATATATATATATATATATATATG
>NC_051391.1:52304925-52307425 GCF_015228065.2 Penaeus monodon
TGTTATCTTTAAGGTTTATGGTTTAATTAAATTAGCATAGACTCCGAGCAGATTTGACAATAGTAAGACGCCCGTTGATATTTCCATTATGTAGGACACTGTTCCGTTAATTGAATACCATTGCCATTCCCAGTTATCTCATATTCATCTATATTCATCTGTTTATTTATCTATTTCTTTGTTTATCTCTTGTGTTTCTCTGTGTGTATTTTGTCATTCAATCTGTTATTTAACATATAACACATACTCCTACAAATAAATATATCTATATTTTCTCATGGCTGCTAATTTCAGCAACTTTTATATTTTCGTCTTCCATAAAGCTTAACTTGTATTTTCCTCTTTCCTCCTTCACTGAACGCCTGTCCCCCTCCCTCCTCCCCTTCTCTTCATCCCTTTTATCGTTTCCTCTTTCATCGTTCCCTCCTTCCCTACTCTCTCTCTTTCTCCTTCCTCTTAGTTCCAACTCTCTCTCTCTCTCTCTCTCTCTCTCCATCTATCTGTCTATCTATCTCTGTCTCTGTCTCTCTCTGTGTCTCTCTCTGTGTCTCTCTCTCTGTCTCTGTCTCTGTCTCTCTCTCTCTCTCTTTCTCTTCTCTCTCTCTCTCTCTCTCTCTCTCTCTCTCTCTCTCCCTCCCTCTCTCTCTCTTCTTTCTTTTTTTACGATTATTTTTGTCCTCGTTTACTTCTCCTTTGGTGCCAGCTTTGAGAATCATCATCGAGAGTTTCAAGTAAAAAGTGTACTTGCATTTTTATCAATTTCACGTTACCCGTTTCTTGCTGGATGCTTCAGAAAATTGGATAAGGCGTCGCGTGTGATGATGCAACCAGATTTATTTATATCAGATGTGACATAAAACGTGAGTGTTTTATTCCGTTACATTGACAAGGGACAGGGGACAGTGTATATATATATAGACACACACACACACACACAGACACACACTATCCCTCTCACACACACATACATACAAACAAACACATGCTTGCACACACACACACACATACACACGCGCGCGCGCTCTCTCTCTCTCTTTATCTTTGTTTCTCTCTCTCACACATATACACACATGAAACGGAATCTATTTTTTTCCCCTCTGCCCTCCCTGTAGAATAAATGTTTGTCAGTTTCTCTATTTTTACTCTTCTTGCAATAGCGACGTGCAACATCGAGCTGCAAATACATTGATATTAGTTCTGCATCGGTACTGCACACCTTAAATTATATTTTGTTCATTTGAGGGGAACAAATCAAAAACATATATATTTCATTAATATGCAAATGATATTCTATAGGGGAATACAAGCCGAGCCTCGACTCTGGTAAGCCACAGGGCTTTACATTTGTTGAAATTATTGCTATGACTAATTACAAACGCCACAATTTTGTTTAGATCATCTCCCATCGCGGAGTCAAAAGGATACAGTGAAGTGCATAAAAAAACACAAACCATTATAATAGACACACACACACACACACTCACACACATGCACACACACACACACACACACACACACACACACACACACACACACACACACACACACACACACACACACACACACACACATATATATATATATATATATATATATATATATATATATATATATATATATATATATATATATGATAAAAGAACACAGATACACAATACGTGAGCCTATGAAGATCAGGATATTCGTTAATCACTATCCAATTAAGCTTCCCTAATTAAATGCCAAACCTCAATAACGTTCCTCTTATTAGCTTCATAAAGCTAGATCGTTATTAAAGAAAATGACGAATTTCCTATCTTGTTTTCTCTGAACTAAGCCAAAGATATTAAGTACATTTTTATACTACTATATTTAAATACTGTTATATCTACTCATATCCTTCCCCACGAAAGAATAACATATTGAAGCGATAGTTTTACTAATCACCTAAAGTAAAATTTGGGATTAGTTTTTAGAATGACATCTGCTCCCATCATTACTGAAATTGCATTCTGACGTTTTCCTAATAGAGTTTTTAATTTGACTAATATGTATCGCTCATTAAAATTACTTCCAATTTCAGTGAAAATGAATGTATCTACCATTCCAGGCTACATAATTTGTTGCTTGTTAAAACACAGGCGGCACTGCGTTCGGTTAAATGATAATTATAATAATAATAGTAAGAAATAGTAGCGGTACTTTTTCTCGACTTTTAATATTCTCGTCGGCTGGGTTATATTATCATCCAATTAAGTTATCATATAATATAATTTTGAATCAAGCATAAAGGCTAGATAGAAAACATGTTCTATATATGAGCTTAATTGGAAAACCCTAATTGATATTAAAAAGGTAAGAACATTAAAAATGTCTCCTTTATTGTTGTGCAATAACTTTTAAGGAATGTAGGGTTGAGTGTAATTATGTTAATTTTTTAGATGACTTTGCCTCGGGAAGTTTTTTAATCAGCTGATGATATTAATATGAGAAAGTATATGTGACATGTTATTTTTCATAT
>NC_051391.1:52317425-52384925 GCF_015228065.2 Penaeus monodon
TCACAACGAAAACGTCTTTTAAAATATAATAAACCAATTTAAATTTCACCCAATATCTGTTAATTTTAGATAATTTTTACTGTTATGACGGTTTTGGGTTTTTTTGATTTTGAAAAAAATTAGGGCAGGGGAATTGGTAGGAAAATTTGGTAATAACCCAACCCCCCCAAGGGAAGAAAAAACAGTTTGAAATTTAAATAGAATCTGACGAATAAAGTAAAAATTTTTACTTTTTATTAATAAAAAACAAATGTTTTTCCCTTTCCGAAATAAATTAATTGCTACAAATTTGTGCAGAGTTGCAAATCTATTTAAAATTTTTAAAAAAAATGTGAAGTTTATTTTGACACCAAGCAAAAAAGATTTTAAAAAGGCGGGCCCACTTGACACCCCAGAATCCCCCCCCGATATTACCAGGCTTTAATGAAAAAAATAAAAAAGGGGAAAAAAAATGAGGAGAAAATTCCAAGTAATTGAGTAATTTTCCACCCCTACATTTTGACTTAGTTTTGGAGTACCCTCATCCCGGGCAAAGCACACTGCGAAAAAATTCTGTGATAGATTTTCACCCAAGAGGGAAAAGGGGTTTTTCGTCTGTAAAAAAAAAAGTAAAAAAAGTGAAATTTGTGTAAACATTGCTGAAATCCTTTAATTCAATACTTTAAAATTAGTCCCAAAACTTTTTTTTCCCCCCCCCCCCCCCCCGGGCCCCCCCCCCCTAAAAAGTTTTTCCATTTTTTTTTCCCAACCTAAATTTTAAAAACATGAAAATTAAAAAAAAAAAACGCTGCATTTTCACTGGTTTAAATCTTAGGGGGGAGTCACCTGGGCGCACCCAAAAGGATAAATATTTATCTCAAAATTTCACAAAACCGCCGCCCCCTTTTCCCCCAACCCCTTTCCCTTACTGTCACATTTCCCAACGGTTTTCCCACATGTAAGCGGGCCCAAAAACATTTTAATGTCTTTCCCATAGAATAAAAGTACATTCTAAGCATGGATTAGAGATCATACCAAAAAAAAAAAAGGGATCTGGTAAAAGGGAAACTTTAGGTTATGTCGCCCCCAGATTGTGCCCCAAAGGGGAATGGCAAAATATGACGGGAAACCTGGTTGCGTAAAATAGTAAAAAACATCGTTCTTAAATTTTTTAAGCCAAAAACTACGGGTTTATTTTCGTCATTTAAAACAAAAGGTTGAAAAATTGAAGAAAATTATCCCCCGACCCCTTTTAAAACGTAATGTTTATTCTTGTATCAGTTAAAGCTTTAAAATTTCGTGATTTTTTCATTCTAAAATTGTTTTTGGGAAAAATATATCTGTACAAATTTCTGAAGGACATTGAAAAAATGTTTTACTTATGAAAAATATCATTTTTTTTTTTCTTAATGAAAAAAACCTTCCATTTTTTTAAAATTCCCCTTTAGTGGGGTTTAAGGTAAAATAAATAAAAACTCTTGCGGGTCACACGGGGGGGGATGCACCAAAAAAACAAAAACAAAACCCCCAAAATGTATGTAAAAAATGTATATATAAACATGGGTTTTTGTATAAAATAAGGGCAAAATTGTATAAAAAACACACACAACCACACACAACCCCCAAAACCCCACACACACACACACACCCCACATTATAAATATATATATATATTTTTATAATTATATATATAATGATATATAAAATATATTTTTATATATTATTTTATAAATATAAAATTATATATATATTTAATGAGTGGGGTATAATAGATAAAATCTTCTGTCCCACTGTAAAGATATAAATATGTTTGTCATTAATATTTATATAATATATATATATATATATAAATATATATATATATATAAATTATATTTTAAAATTTTTCCTTTTCCCAAAGGGTTTCCCTGAAGATGTCTTCTCTAAAAAGTTACCATAACCCCCGATCCTTTTGGTGCAGTTTTGGGTGTAAACCCATCATTGGGGTATGGATTTTTGGCGATCTGTAAAATAAAAATTTCACACATTATGCACACAACCCACACAAAACACCCACACACACACACACACATATATATTATAATAAAAATTTTGATATACATAAAACTATATATATATTATATTTGTATAAAATTATATAATATAATATATATAGATAATATAATATTATATATATATAAAATTATATATATAAAATATATATAATATAAAACCCCACACACTCAAAAACACAAACCCCAAAACAAACACATATATATAAATATATATATAAATGTAATATATAAGAATATAATATATATATATATATTCATACACGGGTTTAAAAAACCCTAACATGGGGTGAAATAAAAACAGATACATACACAAAACCATACACAAAAAAAAAAAAAAAAAAACCCAACCATATATATGCAGGCATATATAGTTTTATAAAACACATATACTAATATAATGTACAAAATGTATATATAAAACATTATATGTAGTTTATATGAATTTTAAAAAAAATTTTTTTTGATAATGTTTTTAGAATATCCCAAAAAACATTAAAAATGCCTACGTTCACCCTTTTTTTCCCCGTTTAAAACCGACGCGCAAAAAACGACTGAAGAGTAACTCTGCAGCCCCGGGTAGAGCGGCGTGTTGGGGGACCTGGGGTTTGCAGCTCAAATTCCCAAAACCATAATGCAGGCAAATCGGGGAAAAGGGAAATTTGGAGTTTAGTCTTGATGTATTTAAAAAAACCAACTAAATAATGTGTTTGTTTTGAATAGGGCTTTCTAGCATTTTAAGAAATTTTTGCTTTTTTTCCTCACAGCAGGTATTGGGGGGTTGTTCTGATGATTATTTAACGGGTTTTAACTAGACTTTGGGGTTTTCACGGGGCCCCCAAGTTAAACTCTTGCGGGCTTCGGGCACTCCCCGGCCTTTTCCGAATGGAAAGGTTCTCCCCCTTTTACATAAGGGGAAGGGTTTTTGCCAACATGGTTTTAAAACTATCAAGCAGACAATAAATTTAAATCCCACATTTTCATGTTGATAAGGAAATAGATAGTGACCCAAAAAGTTTTCATGGGGTCCTGGGGAAATATGAACAAAAACATTTGACTTTTCCCAAAGGGAAAACGGTTTTCCCCAGGAAAACCCTTTTCTGGGAGGAAGCGGGAGTTACAACAAGATCACCCTGCACATCGTCCAGCGCTGAGACTCTCCGAAGTTTCTTTGGGAGGGGCGGAAAACTGGCACCTTCGACTATGCTTTAAATTGATCCCGGAAAAAGGGAATTATAAAGCTGAACTATGAACTTTGCCCACTTCTTTTGCGTTTCTTTGGAGTAATCGTTTTTCGAAAAACACATTTTGGGATGGAGCTTTTTGAGGGGGACCCCAACTGATAAAACCCCTCGGCACAGGGGGTTTATTGGGAAAAATTTAAACAAAAAATTGAGAGTTTACCAAGAATCAAATTTTTTTCCTAAAATTGGTGACGGAGGGACTCTATGTTTTAAAAAATGAATATTTTTTCCACCGAAGGCACAAAATCTTTCCCCAGTAAATAAAAATTCATGTTTTTTAGGAGAAATGCTGGGTGACGTTGACAATGATTGGAAAAATTTTTACCCCCAAAAACCGTAAAACGTATGGGAAATGTTTTTAAATTTAAAAATTTTCCTTCCCTTTAATGCCCCATCATGCAGGCCGGTTGGGGGTCAAAAAACCCCTCGTTTCCCTTGTCACGGATTTTTGGGAAAATCATTATAAAAACACATTTTTAGAGCGGGTGCATGACTGTGAATTGGGGTTTTATTGGATTTTCCCTTTCTACCGATGTTCCCGGGGAGGATTTTTATCTAAAAAAAGAAATTGCACTTAAAATTTTAATTGTAGTTTTCATTTTGTTCAGTTTTTCAAACTTGTCAAACTACTGCTTGACTATTTTTTTAATTTACCTAATGTAAATGTAAGAACAAAAACACGCACACTAATATTTCTCTGAATAAAAATTTCGTTTTTTCGTGGTTTGAATTTTTTTTTTTTTTTTTTTTTTTTTTTTTCCCTTTGGGGGGGCTAAAAAAATTTAAAATTAAAATACGGACAATCACGGGCTATTTTAACAAAAGGGGAAACTATCCGTAAAGAGATTATTAGGGCCCGAAAAAAAATGTGGGTTTTTGCAAATGGATTCACAGGATAAGGTTTTCCCCAATTTTTAAACAGCTTGATTACCCCCGCTTAACATAAAACATTTCTTTTAAAAACTGAGGCCCATTTTAACTCCATAAGAAAAATGTAAACAGAAAAAAACGGGGTTTTTAAACCCCCACATAGTGGTTTTGCCCCGATATTATCCTTTTGAACTAATTTGCAGATAAAAAAGAGGCATATTAAAGCCCATATTTTAATTTTATAATATATTAATATATATTTTATATATTATATATATATATAAAATTTAAACAATTTTAAATTTCCATTTAATGATAAATAAGGCCCCCCAAAACCCACAACACACTACCCCAAAAACACACACAAACCCCAAAAACAAAACACACACACACCCCCCACAAACCAACCAAAAACACCCCAAAAAAAACAAAAAACACACACCCCCACACACACACCCCACACGACGGGGAAAACCCCAAAATTTATTCGGTTTATACTAGCATTAACATGAAGAAAACCCCTTTTAAATTGTTTTGTAGGGAGGTTTTTTTTAAAAATTTTTTTTGGGATCATATTAAATTTCCCCAACTTAAAATCCTTAAAAATAAGGACCTTAGAAGCCAAGGCATAAAAAAAGGGGGTAGAGGCCCCTGGCCGTAGAACATAAAAGAGGCTTTGGATTTGGTCTCAACCCCCCCCCCCCCCCTTTTTGTCGATGCCGGGGGGGGTTGGACGTAGGAAATGGGGGTGTGGGGATACATACAACAAAAATTAAAATTAAAAAGCATTGGGGGTATTTTTTGCATGTATATATTACTCAATTACTGTTTTAAAATTTAAAATTTTGGTTTTTGGGAAAATTCCCATACATTTTTTCAGTTTTTAAAAAAATTTTTATTGACCATCCCCCAGACCTACAAGGGTTTCAGAAAGAGGGATGCAGCGTGACTTTGGGTTTTTTTTACTTTCCCCGCTACGCCCTCTAAGTATCTTAAAAAAGAAAAAAGTATTTTTTATGTGGAATAAGAAAAAAAAACCTCCTTCACTTGAGACGTTTGGAACTGCAACACTTAGAGTAGGTTTAATTTTTAAAGGATTTTTTTTTTCTTTTTTTTTTACAAAAGGAAACGTTAGGTAATGAATTTGGTTTAAAAGGTTTTTTATACAGCGATTTATAGTAAAATGATGATAGAGGTGGGCCATAATAATAATTATTTTAAAAATTTGCCCTTACTATCGACGATTATAATAAAAGGGATTCGATAAATTAAAACAAAACACACACCCCCACACAACAAAACACACACACACACACAAAACAAAAAACAAAACACCCACACACACACACACAAACACCACAAAAACCCCAACACAAAACACAAACCCCACACAAACACGTGGGGCCCCGGAAAAGGAAGCTAAGTTTACCAAAACGCGAACGCAACTACGGGTTCAGTTTGGGGGGTGAAAATATATTTTTGTTTTTTGCCAAAAATTTTTTAAAATTATATTACCTCCCAAATTTTAACTAATGTTTTTATATGAATTCAGCTAGTGGGGGTGTAGTTTTATTTGTGGGTTTTTAACAAAGGGCTGACAATGGCCCACTTAAGTTTTAGTTTTAAAGTAAATAATGAATTTAAAAAACGGATGAAAAAAAGAATGGGCCCTGACTCGTCCCCTGAGACCAATACATGTGTTGTTGGGTTTTTACGGTCGGTTTGCACTACTTTTGGGGGCCCGGTTTGTTATTTGTTTGGGGGTTCCCGGGGGGTGGACATATTTACTGCAGGAATTAGTTTTAAAATCCAATGTATACCGAAAATTAAAAGTTTATGTCAGGTTGGTTTAAATTTAAAAAAAATGGGACATAAAGTTTTTTTTTTTTTATCTTGCGGTTGAAAAGAAGTGAGAGGTTTGTCAGATTTTCTGTGTCCCAAGTTTTTCAAGGGAAAAACAAAATGTGTTTCAAATCATTTTGGGCCCGAAATTTTCTGAAAAATAAAATTTTGCAAATGTCAAATTTTTTAAAAATATTGTTTAAAAGAAAACCCTAAACCCCCCCCCATACAGTTTCTTTGCAATAACCGGGGAAGTTTAAATAGTAGTATTTAGCTGCCCGCAAAGGGTCCCGGGCACTTTCCCCCATTTCCCATACAAGAAAGTCCAAATTTAAAGCAACTAAATTTAGACAGGTTTACTCTTTTTTTCACATTTTTTAAATCTATACATTTATATAATTTATTGATCCCTTTTACCCCAAGGGGTTTATGAAAACATGTACTTTAAAATTAAAAAATTTCCCCAAGGGAAAAAGGTAGGTACCTGTGTTTTAATCTGCAAAAGACAAAATTTGGTTGGATTATAGAAAACTAACACGCCCTGAAAATTTAAAAGAAAAGTTACCCCTTTTATATTTTTAAAACCCTTAAATCGTGCAAGTTCTTTTTAGTACAGGAAGGGTTTTTTACGAAAAAAATTGTGTAAATTTACAAACTACTGAAGTTTTTTTGGAGGGTCTTTTGATACTTTTTACATTTAAGCACCAGATAAAAAAACGGCCAGCATTGGCAACCTGATATATAAGGGAAAGGGGGTTTAATTTTCCCCGTGCCTTTTGGTTAAATTTTAAAACCTATTTTGAAGTAGTATGGGGGTACCCTTTTGAAATGAAAAATTTTTTATACGATAAATTTTATGTGGGAGATGTTACCAAAAGGATAGAAAAGGGGATTGTTTGGGAAAAAAGAAGTTAACAAAACGTTTTTTTCCGAAAAAAACGCAAAAAATTTTACATTTAAACTTAAGACTTTAAATTAGTGGACACTCTGTACTATCTGCTTTTTTCGTTTTAAGGTGGCTTCAAACATGTGATATCAAAAATTTCATAATTATTTAATAAAAATTTTCTAAACACGGGTTACAGACCATATGGGAAAAAAAAAAAAAAAAGATTAAAGGAACAATCTATACTCGTGATCAAAGGAAATCTGGTTCCGGAAAACTAGTGTTGATTGGCGGGAAAAAAACATCTTCCCACGTGTGTTAAGTAAAAATTTTGGGTTGTCACTGAGGATCATAAAACAAAGTATTTCTACGTTAAGTCTAGGGATTGAAGGAATCTACCCCGGACAACCCGGGTGGTTTTTACATCCGGGTTTTAAAAAACCCTGCCCCCTTTGTGGCGTACATAATTTGAAATGTACCCCTTTCTGGGGAAATTAAAAAAAAATGGAATTACCCTTAAGTCTAGGTAAAATCAAGTATTTTCAAGATACATGGGAAAAAAAAGTATCCTTTCTAAAACCATCTTTAATTTCCCCTAACCTTTGTGGAAAAGCGTTCTTAAAGGGCTCTTAGTCATTAGTTTAAAGGGGGTTTTCCCGTATGACTGGGAAAGAATAAGGCTTTGAAAAACTGAAAACCTAGGGGGGGGAAAGAGCAAAGTTTCTGATTACTTCCCCAAGCCAGGCTGGGCCGCAAAGGGAATTTGGGTTGGGTTTCCCCTTTTAGACTTTTTTTCGCCCTCCCCCTCAGGTTACCTTTCGTTTAGGCCCCCTTCATTGCTAAAGTGGGGTGCGAAGCCTATACCTTGTTTGCTCCCAAACTCGTTCGTATTAAAATTTCTCATTTTATGACAGCAAGAAAGAAGAATAAATTCATTACGCTTTTCATAACACACGTTTAAAAGAGAAAGAAACCTTTTGGGGTGTTTTCCCCTTTTTTTGAATTTTTTATTTTTAATTTGGTAAATTTTTTCCCGTCCCACATTTGTTTTTGGAAATTGTAAAAAAATTCTGTAAGGGAAAATTTAAGTATGGTTTTTAAAATTTTTGCATTTGGGAGGGATTAGATAAAACTGATAATAAAAATCAAAATCACACGAAGGGATTTAAAATAACAAACACACATACCCCATGTTGGGGGTGGGATATATATGTATATATCCCCAATATATGTGGGGATACAAATTGCATTTTATAAATATATAAATATATAATTTTAAAATTATATATAATTAAAAACATATAAATTTTTAAAATACATATATAGAATACCAAAATTATAATATATTATAATATAATATTATTATATAAAATTTTATATACATACATATGGGATAAATGTATGGGGTTTGTATATATAAGTCTATTTCACATATTACACATACTAGATAAAATTTCCGTGTTGGAAAGAGACCTTCTTACACATCCTCCAATACCAATGTCTCTTCCCCACTTTTCCCTTTTAAATGTCTCGTCCATACTTACCTCTGCTTTCCCCACCTATCCGCCCTTCACCGACCTCCCAACTATCAGACATCCTTACAGAATCCCACCTTTCCTGGTTTCAACAACCTATTCTCTTTCCTCAAACGCATACATACCTCCATCTAACTAACTCCTTACAACACCCGACTCTAACCCTTTCACTCACCAATTCCTTTCCCCAGCTTAGACACAAAATCATTTAATCAACCCCCCTTTCCCCTAACATTAACTATATTTGCTACATACCTTAGATTCTAGCACATTTATCTTGCTTTTAAACCATTAACCATTAACCATATTAAGGCACGGACGACTGCGAAACCTGCAAGTACGTTTTGAAAACTATATAACTTCAAATTATCAACTATCTTTCATGAGAGCTAATTTGAATATTGCGTCTATAACCGATACGACTGATGGTTTCAACAACAAAAAAAGGATCAAGTTCCTTTGGCAGAATAGTAAAAAAATGATAGTCCAAAATCTCTCTCTCGGGATTAGTTTGGAATCTTGGAATGGAAGAAAAATGCTTTGTTTCAATGGCAAGCGCTCTTACTTCGACTAAGTATCTTAATGATGAAAGTCTCGAAAATCTGAATTGAAACCAACTGAACGAGGGGGCTCTTCAGGAACGTATACAAAACAGAAAAAAAGAAAAAAAAAATAAAGGGCAATCTCGTTCTTCATAAATAAATACATAGATAAATAATAGATAAATAAGTAAATGAATGAATAAGTAAATAAATACACAGACACAACACACACACACCAAAACACAACACCACAACACACACACACACACACACACACACACACACAACAAAAAAAAAAAAATTTAATATATATTATAATATATATTATAAAATTATATATATATATGCGTGTATGAACACACACACACACCACACACCACCCCCACACACACAACACACACACAAACCCCAACACACACACCCCAACACACCCCGAAGAATATAATGAACAAAAAATATGGGAAAAATGTTTTGCTGAGATACGGGTGTAGTATATTGTGAAAAGCAAGGAAGACAACAAAAGAGACTGGCAAATTATTTTTTTTCAAATTTCCCATTTTTTAAGAATATTTTCTCACGAATCTTTATCTCGGCTTTTGTTTCATGTATGTCTTTTAATCATCATTAGCAAAATATATAGCACACTGCTTTCAGCCCCTGACTCATCGAATTTACACCATTGCGGGATTAGGTACCAATCATCAAGATCCTTATTTCCCATCATATATTTATAATGAGGATGTGTCGATGATTTATGATGGTGATGGAGGTGGTGATGATGATGGTGATGGTGGTGATGATGATGGTGTTGATGATGGTAATGATGAGAGTATGGGATATACGAAAACTTTTAGCCACATGTACGTAGTATAAACAGTATAGACGATCTCTTGACTGAAGTATTTACAAAATAAGGGGAACCATAATAAATTAATACTAGAACCCAGAGGAAAACATAATTTGAAGAAAACCCAATTTAGTTGTTAAGAACTTCCGTAAAATTATTTGTGAATCTAGTTCGTTTCACGGCAAAAGCATGTTTGTAGGGATGAGTGACTTCAATAAATACGATATGAAATGCATTTAAACCATTTGCCTATCATTAACTGCCCCCTCATGCAGCGTGTGTCAAATAACATCGTATATTTTTTACGGACTTTACGGATGATCGTTATAAAAACACCTTTGAAAGCTGGTGCACTGTGCGTGTGAAGGTGTGAGTATGGATCTTAATTCTCACAAATGTTCCCTGGCAAAATTTGATTAAAAAAAGACTGTCTAACTTGATTGCAGTTCTTTGTCAGTTGCAGAGTGTCAGAACTATGCACGTACTATATTTTATTGACACACACACCACCCCCAAAAAAAAAAAAAAAAAACACACAAAAAAAAAAAAAAAAAACCAAACAAAAAAAAAACAAAAAAAAAACCAAAAAAACCCCAAAACCCCACAACCCCCCATACAACACACGAAGGAAAAATTTTAAATTTTTTGGGGCCCAAAAACCCCAAAAAAAATATTGGGAAAAAAAAAAAAAAAAAAAAAAAAAAAAAAAAAAAAAAATTTTTGTTTTTTGGCTTTGGAAAATTCCGGGTGTATTTTTTATAAAAGGGTGAGAAGCCAAAAACAACAAAAAAGGGCAAAAATTTTTTTCTTTCCCCCTATCATTTTCCAAATAACTCGAATTTTTAGGGCTTTTACATGATTTTAAAAAAAAACCCTTTGAAATTGCACTGTTTGGGGGTTGATAGGCAATTTAAAAATTCCCGGAATTTTACAAAAAAAGACCTCTTCTAATTTATGAGTTTTCTTTGTAGTGAGAGTGTAGAAATGGGGTATAATTTTAGGGTATTTTAAGTGAATTAAAAAACTTTTAAAATTCCCCCTGAATAAAAATTGTTTTCGAAATTTTCAATGGAACTAAATTTTTTAAACTAACCGGAATAAAAGGGAAAAACCAAATTTTTAAATGTGAACTTAAAATTTTTGAAATGGAACCACGTATAGGGTCCAAACTTTAATCATTGATATAAACCCCTTTTTTTACATAACGACTTTTTTTCGGGGCAAAAAAAAACCCATAGGTAGTTTAAACGAAAAAAAAAACCCCTGGTTTTAAGTTACACATTTTTGCAGTTTATCTGCCTAAATTTTTGCAGTGTTGGCATTAAGTTTTTTTAAAAAAATCGCTTTTTTTACCAAGTAGTAAAGCCCACCCACAAACCAAACAACACCCAAAAAACAACAACAAAACAAAAACCCACCAACCAACAAACACCAAACGTTACAATTTATTTTCCCCTTGTACCATTTTGGAGGGAACAATTATATTGTTTTTATTATTTTTGCGGTTACGAATTTTACAACTAAAACCCAAAAGAGACCCAAGAAAAAAATGGGTAAAGGGCCTAACCCCTTTTTCCGATGGTTTATAATTTGGGGGGGGTGATGGAATGAAAAATTGGCATTCTTCCCAATAAAAAGTTAGGGGGGACAAAAAAACAAAAAACCACAACAACAACACAAACCAAACAAAACCAACAAACACCCCGTATAAATTTCGTTCCACATCGGGAAAAAAGTTAATGTTTTTATTTAATTAACTGAAAAAAACAAATCCAAAACCCCGGGGAAATAAAAAATGTTTTTGCGTTAATAAATTTTGGGGGGTTTTCGGTTTTTTTTTAAAGCCGGTTCCTATTTATTTTTAATTAAGTTTATTGAAGCCAAAAACCCCAAAATGCTACTATGATTTTAAATTTTAAATTTTATTATTTTTTAAATTTATAATTTATTTTATAATCTTAAAATAAATACCTCCAAAAACCAAAAACCCCCAAACACACCAAAAAAACAACAAACACACAAAACAAAACCCCATAAAATTTTTTTATTATAATATTTTTTAATATAATTGTTTAAAATTAACCCTTTTGGTATATCATTTTCTTTTTTTCCTATATATTTCCTAACCAAAAATGAATATTTGTAAATAATTATATAAAAATTTATAATTATATATATAATATATATAATATAAATATTTTACTTTTAAATTATAAAAAAAAAAAAAAAACAACCAAACAACACCACACAAACACACCAACACAACACACAAAAAAAAAAACAAAACCCACACAACCACAAATATATATATATATTATATAAATATATATTATAATATATTATATAATTATATATAATAACAACTTCACACAACACCCCACACACAAACACCCCACACCAAAAAAAAAATATATTAATTTTTAATAATTTTTATATTTATATATAATAATATTATATTTATATTTAATTTTTTTTTTAAAAAAAAAAAAATATATATATTATAATAGTATTATGTTTTTATGGTTGATAATTATATATTTAATAATAACTTTTTATATTTATACATATATTTTTTTAAAATGTAAAAATTTAAAATATATTATATTTATTTTAATAAATAATATATAAAAATTTTATAAATATTTATATTCCCAAAACAAACACAAACAAAATTTATATATTTTAAAATTTTAATATTAATATATATATAAATATTATATATTAAAAAAAAAAAAATATATAATATATTTATTATTAAAATTTTATTTATATATATAAAAGATATATAGTGTATCATATGTATAAATACTTTATTTATAATACTTCTGTATTTTAAAGTATTGTACATTTTACATACTAAAATGTATATATTTTATATAATTATATAAATATTATATATATATAATTTTATAAAATATATATTATTATATATAAATACATATATATACACATAAACACACATACGCGCGTGAGTGTGGTGTATTATAATTATATACGATTTGTGTATACCATATTTTAAAAATAATAATTTATTTATATCTAGCATATATTTGTATATGAGTCCGTTGGATATGTTATACTGCAAAATTTATGTGGTTTTTTTTACATAAAAAGTTAGCAAAATCTTTTTCCGTTCAAACAGACTATTTATTGAAATAGGTAGAGGGCCATAATCTACATAATTCAGCATACCTTGAAAAATTAGTGCGTTACAAAAAATGGATATATAACACACACCACACACACACCACCACACACAACACACTCTCACCACAGATATATACCAAACACACCCAGAATATACAAAAACACACACACACAAATATATCCCAAAAACACACCCCCACACACGGTATATTATATAATAGTTTGCATTTTTTTGTTCATCTTTTAAAAATTTTTTTTAAATTTTAATTGTACTTTACAAAAATTTTTATAAAAAACCCAAAAATTGATCTTTGTATTTTTATGTAATGGGAAAATGGTGAATGTCGAAAGAGATTATACATATTTTTAACAAATATATTCTGAAAAAAAAATCGAAACCGGTAAATTTTACTTTTTTTCACTATAAGTATTAATTCCCATCCCTACTTTTTTCCCAACCAAAAATTTCATTTTGGATAATCCCTTTTCCCTATTGGTGGGAATGGGGAAGAAGAGTATCAAACAGCAAAAAACGATTATATGGCTTAGATTCTCACAGACGACAAAGTAAAAGAGTTTTAAAAAGAAAAGGAAGTCACGGCCTTCAAAAATTTCAATTGTGCCCACACGGCTTTTCGAATACACCCCCGGGGTACCGATACACCGCGAATTCTTATACCCTGAAACTTTTGTCGAGATTCGCACCGCCCCAAAATATGTACATCTTAGCTAAACAGGCATTTGATTTAAAAGCGGCGTAAGTGGTGGGTTGAAGATGTCATCAGGGAAAGCAATATAAAACATCAAACTTTACAAGAACCGACATTTTATTATTTTTTCACAATCGAGTAAAATCTCATCGACTCTTCGGGAAAAATCTAAACACAGGAGAAACCGGGGCGGGCCTGTTTCGAACCTTTCTCTGCCCTCCCCCAGAAATATCCGCTGAATGTAATTTTTATCGTTAATTTTTGCATTGGTTTACCAATTTTATTCATTTTTTTTTTTTTGTTTTAAAAGTATGTTTGTTTTTGTCGGGGTCTTATTGGCGATTGAATTTCCAAATAATATCCAACGATAAGGCAAAATAACTAAAACCATAAGGGCGATAAAGGCCATGACCGTAGATTCCATAAAAGGGTCAGGGTCGGCCTCAGCTTCTCTCTTGCCGATCCGGGATGAGGACGTAGGAAAAGGGCTGAAGGGGGAAAAAAGTATCCGTACGGGGTACCCGTAGCCCAAAAAGGGGCAGGTCACCTCGCCTCCTCTTGCCCATGCCGTGGGTGTGGCGTAGGAATGGGGTGAGGAGCATAGGGGGTCCGGTTGGGGCACCGTCCCTCCATAGTATCCGTAAGCGGTTCGGCTTTAGTTTTCCTAACATGTGCATGAGCAGGGGCCCTATTTTAGCCTTTTAAAAGTATGGGAAAACCCAGATCCAGCGTAGCCCTAGTGGGGCTCAGCTTACCCTTTTTTGCTCTGCTGGGAGGGGACAGCCAAAAAGAACTACAATTTTTTGGAATTTTTTAAAGGGGGTTTAGTATTTTATGGGGGGGTTTTAGGTATTATTTAGTACATTTATATACATATTGGATACCACAAAAATGAAAAATTTTAGTATCTTATATATCCCAGCATCATACATAAAACCACACACTTTAAATTATATATTAATGACATATTTATGTCTCTATCTACAATGCAAAATGCGAAAATGAATGCATTAAAATTCACAAAAATGGGGTCTTCCCACCTAAACCCTAGATATAATATTAAATACGATTAAGTTGTTTATTATTACATATTATAAATATATATATTAATAAAATATATATAATTATATATATATATAAAATATATTAGTGCATATAAAAGTACAAATTTGTGAAAAAAATAAAAGGTTTTTTTTTTACTGGGAAG
Source organism: Penaeus monodon (assembly GCF_015228065.2). Classification (NCBI taxonomy): domain Eukaryota; kingdom Metazoa; phylum Arthropoda; class Malacostraca; order Decapoda; family Penaeidae; genus Penaeus; species Penaeus monodon. The sequence continues at coordinate 52,332,286 of NC_051391.1, forward strand.
TTAATATGTCAGAATACCGATGTATATAAATTTTGGGTAACGATCTGTAACAACCTTATACAAAAAAATTTTTATATTAAAATGCTCTTGATTTGGCATTGTGAAATTTAAAATGATTTCTTGGGTATTTAGCCTAGAATAAATTTTCCCAAAAAAAAAAAACAAAAATTTGGGCAGCTGTTTTGGGGGTTCTTTGGATAATGAGAATAAAGGTGACTGTTGTACACTATTTTTTTGCATATCATCAACTTATATTTTCCCTATTTTCGGGGACGAGAAATCTCTCCGTGGGAAAAATTTATTTTATCTAGGTTTGGTAGGCATTGGAAAAGGGGAAACAAACTACCCCTTTAAAACTGTTTTGTTATGCAGCCCGGGTACAGTTCCCCACTGTTTCTTACCTGGTGTACTCCTGTCAAAATGTTCACCGACACCGATAGTTTACTATATATGATTAAAAGGGTATTGAACTATAAGGTGTTTTATGGGATGAAAAGCCCGCATTAAACATTGAAATAATATTTTTGAAATAAGGAAGATTAAAATATGAAAAAAGGGTTAAAAAATAATTTTTTTAGGCAAAGGAAACGAATAAAAATAAAAAATAACTAGAACCGTCTTTTAAAAGGTCAAATCCGCCGTTCCCTTGGGAAACAACTTCTTAAAATTTTTTGACATTTTGCCCCTCTCTTTCTGGTTCTGAAGCCCCTTTATTCAAAGAAATTTTAAAAGGTAAACTAAAATATTCAGACCCTGCTGCTGTTTAATTTGTTAAAATGTAATTTTATTGTCATGATTTTTGTAATTTTTATAATAACTGTTTTTTCAAACCATTTTTTTGTGTCTGCAATCGCTTTAAAAATTTTTCTCTTGAAAAGAGGATATAGGAGAAAAATTTCGAAAAATGGAATCTAAAAATTAAACATTTTTAATATACGGTGTCCTCACGTTTAGTTGTCTTACCCAATTGTTCTCAATCATATTATAATTTGTTTCTATTTTTTGGGGGCCCATGGAAGGGAAATGAAAAAAGTAAATATTGCAGTTTTTTATTTATATTTATTTCCGCCTTTGTATCCGTAACGTAAATCCATAAAACCCAAAACCAAGGGCATAAAGGCAACCAAGACTCTAATGAGGTCAGGATCGCCTCAGCCCCCCTCTTACCCATGCCCTGAGTGGACGTAGGAGTGGGGGGTTTTGGGACATAGAGGGATCCCTACGGGGATCCATGCCTCTGTAAAGAGGGTCAGGGTCCCGCCTCAGCCTCCCTTTGCCATCCGTGGGTAGGGGCGTAGGAGTGAGGGGTGGGGATATGGTATCCATACGGGTATCCAAGCCTCTAATGAGGGTCAGATCAGCCTCAGCCCCCCTCTGCCGATGGGGGTGTAGATTTGGAGTGGGGGTGAGGGGATACAGGGTCCACGGTTAACCGTAGCCCGCTAATGTCCGTAAAGCGGTTCGGGTTCACGTTTGCCAAGCTGTGCAGAGCGGGCCCATAGTTTTTAGGTATGAGTGTAGGGGAAAGCCCGAGATCCCGCGGCATAGGGGGGAAGTTCCCCCTTTCTGGGTTGTGACTGCGGAGCCCAAAAAAAATAACGGGGTAGTTTTTTAAAAAATATAAAAGAAAAAAAAAAACACAAATTTTAAAAATGTAAAAATATTATAAATAAACCAAAATTTTTTTGAATTTTGTAGAAAACTTAAAAAAAAAAAATTAAAATTTTGGGATTGGGTTTAAAAAGGGGGGGGAAAAAAAGTTAAACGTAAGTTTAAAAAAAAATAAAAGCTGATTTTTTGTAAAAGGAAAAAGTTTTTTGACGGGGGGTGGATTTGAAACGAACATTTTAAAAAATTTTGTTTTTTAGGGGGTTTTTTTCCGAATTAACCAAAAAAATTTTTTAAAGAATTTAAATTTTTTTGGAAACAAATTAAAAAGTTTTTTTAAAATGGTTGTTTTTCTTTTAAAAGGGAAAAAAATAGTTTAAAGGGAAAAAGTTTTTTTTGTTTTTTCATGTGCAAAATTTAAAAAATTTAGGGGGGTTTTTGGGGGAAAAAGGGGGGGGTTTTTTTCGGACAATTTAGCCACGTTTTGAAAAAATGCTGTTTTAAAACCCCCTTTGATTGTTTAGAAATTTTGTGATATAAAATTGGGGGTTTTGGTAAAAAAAAAATTTTTCAGGTTTCTTTAAAATAATTTTTTTTTTGGTTGTTTGCTTGCATATTTTTTTAAAAATTTTTAAGAGGAATAATCAATATATAATTCTTTTTTGTTAATTAATTCTTTTTTTAAAAACCCCAACAATTAGGACCATTAATGTATTAAACCGCGGTGTTTAAATTTTTTTTCTTTTAAAAAACCAAGGTTTTATGATAAAGAAGGAAATTGCTTTTTATATTGCTTTTTTTAAACCCCCCCAAACCCCCTTACCATTTTAAATTTGCCGGCCCCCTCTTTTTTTTGCCGGGGCATTTACCCTATTCAGCTGATGTTTAAAAACAAATATGTATTTTTTCAAACCGCTAATTTAAAAACAATGTATTAAAAATTTTTTGTTTTTAAACTAAAATTCGTATCCAATTTTCTTATTAAAAATACATATTCATAAATTTTAATTTTTATTAGTATAAACCAAAAAATTAAACATTTTTTAAAAAAATAACTTATTAAATTTAAAAAATTAAAATTATGTTTTTAAAAAAACTTTTTTTTTTAATTTTTTTTTTAAAAAAAATATTTCATTGAAATTACCCTTTTTTTTTGTTTTAAAAATTTTTTTATTTTTTCCCTTTTTAAAAAGGGGGGAAAAAAAAAATGTTTTACCGTTTTTTTTTTTTTCCCCTTTTTTAAGGGAAAAAAAAAAAAAAAAAAAGTTAAAAAAAAAAAAAAAAAAAAGGGGGGGGCCCTTTATTTTTTTTTTTTTATTTTTAAAAGCATTATTAGGTTTACCGCTGATTAATGCATAATCTATATATTCTGTATATATACGTTTATGTGTATGTATTGTAATTATATATTTACATATGTAATTACATATCTATATGTTTGTGTTTATGTATAAATGCATAGGTATATGTATATGTACATATAAACATGAATATATATGTAGCTTTATGGACATATATGCCACAGTCACACATACATACATACGCACTTATGTAAATAATGCACAAGGCCTACATCTTATATAATATGAACACATATCTATGTCAGTCTAGCTACTCTACATATTTTCGAGCATGAGTGAATTATAAATAACACACATAGGGATGTATTTTTACACACACACATGCATACAAATATGTATTAATGTATATTTTTACATATTGCATATACATATACTAATAACTGTATATACATATATACGTATAACATATACACTGTATATACATATATACGTATAACATAAAATTACATATATACAAAAATATAACTGTAAAATATATACATTACAATATATGTATATATATACTGTATATATAAAGTATATACATATATACTGTATGTAAATATATATAATATCTAGAAAATGTGAACTTGTCTTATAGAAAAAATTAAAGGCTTTATTTTATTGGAAGGGTTAATGTGTCATTTATATACCGTATGTATATAAGAATTTGTATACCTGTATCTGTAACAGCCTTACACAGCAGAATTCTCATTGTTATGGCACTGCTGTTGTTAAATGGTTGACTTGGGTATTAAGCCTTAGAATAAAATTCGGGCTAGCTGTATTGGTGTTTTTTGGTATAATGATGAATAAAGGTGACTGTTGTACACTATTTTATTGCATATCATACAACTTTATCTTTCCATATTTTACGGGGGATCGAGAAATCTCTCCGTGGAAGAATTTATTTCATCTAGGTTTGGTAGGAATTGGAAAAGGGAAACAAACTCAAGCTTCAGAAACTGTCATTTGTGTTATGCATTGCCCGGGTACAGTTACCTTAACATGTTTCTGTACTCTGTGTACTTCCTGTCCAAATGTTCACCGACACAGAGTAGTGTAACTATATATGATTAAATGGGTATTGATACTATAAGGTGTTTGATGGGTATGAATATTAGGCACTATCATTGAAAATTATATTGTGAAAGTAAGAGAATGTTTAAAGATGATCAGAAAAAGAATTAAAAAGTAACTTTTTGAGGCAAAGGAATACTGAATAAAAATAGAAAAACTTAAACTCCAGAACCGTCTTATAAAACGTCATCCGCCTGTTCTCCCATTGAAAATCACACATTCTTAACAATTTACTGTAGTATTCTTGCCCTTTGAACTGAAATACTATAAATACTTAAGACCATGTTCTTATTAAGATTTTTAACTGTATATGTACCGGTCATGGTATGTGTAATTTTTTTTACGTAATTGTTTATATGCAAAACGTATTCATTTTGTGTGGCTGCAAACGTCTTTAGTACTTGGTCTTGGTCTTGAAAAGAAGATAGAGGTATGAATCATCGAAACATCTGTGAATCTAAAGATTACCCATTGTTAATTACGACGGTGTCCTCACGTTTACGTTATTGCCATTACCCTCTTATTACCTCTATCTTCTGTGTTTAAGTATTCTCTGTGTGAAACAATGTTATTTTTAATTATTCCTTTTCCTCAAAAAGTTGCTTTTTAATTCTTGTTCTAATTATGTTTAATCATTCTCTTAGTTTCACAATATTTTTTTCAATGGTAATGCATACATACCCATCAATCACCTTACCAATACCCGTTCAATCACACATTATACATATGAACATTTTGACAGGAAGTAGACCAGAGTACAAAAACTTGTTGATGTAAGTGTATCCGCGGCAATGCATAACACAAATGACAGTTTCTGAAGCCTGAGTTTATTTCCCTTTTCCAGTTTCTTCCCAATCTACATGGAATAAATTCATCCACTGAGAGATTTCTGGATCTCCCGTGTAATATAAAAAGATAAAGTATGATGTACTATAAAATAATGTACAACAGTCACCTTTATTCATCATTATACCAAGAACACCAACACAGCTAGGACATTTTTTGTTTTGGTTACTTTTGGAAATTTATTCTAAGACTGAGTACCCAAGTCAACAATTTTTCAATAGGAGTGCCATAGCAATAGAAATTATGCCTATCCTGTATCATCATTTGAACATACATATGCTGAATATGAAGATTAAACTAATAAATTCACTAACTGCCATCCCAGGAGCATTATCTAACATGAGGAATCCTACTGTATAAGGTTAATACTGATACAGGTATACAAATGTTATATACATAGGGTATATACATGGCATATTAATCCTTCCAATAAAATAAAGCCTTTCATTTTTTCTACAATATATGTTTACGCTTTCTAGATGTTATATATATATATATATATATATATATATATATATATATATATAGATATATATATATATGTACATCAATATGTATATATAATATATAATATAAAAATTAGTTATCATATATATATATATATATATATATATATATATATATATATAATGTATATGTATATATTATATTTTATATATATATATATTATATATATATATATATATATATATAGTAACTGTGGATAAATGGTAACTGACATGTCTTTAAAGTTCTGTCAGTCAACGTAGATACGTGACAGAGGGTGTGCCGGAGAGTATAAAAGCCAAGTCCATCCCTTCCCTCATCACTCCACGCTGACAACCCGCCGTCATGAAGATCATAGTAAGTCAGATACTGCTGTTACAGCGAATATAACAAAAACAATAATAAATAGCTATAAGCTATAGTTTATATACATATAAGGACAAACATCATACATTTATCTGTAAACATATATGTATTTATATAGGTACCAAATATATATACACATACATATGAATGATAAAACACACTTCTAAGTTGGTACTTTGGTAGAAAACATACGTATATGTCTGTGTGCGTTTACATTAACGCACACACATATATAGTATATATGTATGAACATACTTGCATATTTATGCATACATATGTTATATGTGCACATATACAAATATATTTACATATATATGTGTATATATATAATATATATGTGTGTATAGAAGTAGTATTTGTAGTTGTAGAACTTTCTTTTCTGTCTTACTAATCTTATAAATATCTAGCTTGTAGTTCTGTTGGCTGTCGCAGTGGCAGCAGAGCAGAAGAGGGAAGCTGAGCCCCACTATGGCTACACTGGCTACTACGCTTCCTACTACTCATACGGCTATAACTATGAGTCCCCTGTCATCACATGTTTTGTAGGCAAACTGTGAAGCCGAACCGCATTTACGGATTCTATGGAGGCTACGGTTATACGCGGCACACCTTAATGACTCATCACGCCCACATCCTACGTCCACATCCATCGGAAATTCGCTACAGAGGGAGCGGAAGCTGTCCCCTGACTCCTCAATTATGAGAGGCTACGGATGACCCTCACGGATACCTCTATGCCACCCACATGCCCCTTCCTACGTCTACAACTCCCAGCTCGCAAGAGAGAGCTGAGTCCAATCCGAACTCATTACGGAGTCTATGGCCATGGCCTTTATCCCCTTATGCTTTGACTTCTATGGCCTTATCGTTACGGATACTGAGTGTGAATGACATCATGATAAATGAATTGCGCAGTTTGCCCTTCCTTTCACTCTCATTGCTGTGTCCATAAATATCAAAAAATGTATACTAATAAAAACAAGAGTATAATAACAACAACGTAATAATCTTGTTAGATTATTTTAGATTCACATGCGTTTCGGTGATTCATACGATCTACTTTTGAAGAAGAGCAAGTATTTGAGACAATTTCAGGCAGACTAAATAAAGATACCTTTTGCATATTAAACGTTACCCAAACCATGACAGATGCGCATATTCATTTTAACAAATAAAATCGAAGAACAGCATGTTCTGAGATTTTTATAGTACAAAGGCGATTACCTGGTAATCTATTGAATGAAAGACTCAGAAGCCAGATCGAGACAGGCAAGGAGTGCTACAGTAACTGTTAGACTGTGTGAGTTCCTACAGAGGAAACAACAGGCGGGATGGCCGTGTTTTATTTCTTTCTTTGTTTTAATTATTCTCTGTGTAACCAATGTGATTTTTATGCAGATTACATTTCCTCGCAAAGTTAATTTTTGGTGATCCTTTTCTGATCATGTTTTAAAACCCGTCTCTATTTACCCGTGTTTGTTTATAAATGATGCTACTGCATGATATCCATAACAAACACTCTATCCGTTTACGGTCATATATGATACACTTCTCGTGTGCATAGGTGAACGTTTTTTGACAGAGTAGACTCAGAATCGAAAGCATGTTGAGCAAGCTTGATCCGGGGCCATGCATAGACGTTACAGTCATGAATAATTCATGCCACGGGGAAATTTCTCGATTCCCGTGTAATATGATTAGATAAGTTATGATTGACAATGAATAGTGTACAACAGTTCACTGTAAGGTGTAGGCGAGCCATTAAGAAGTAAGATGAATAAAAGGTTTTTAAAAGATATATTTCAAAGTCGAATAGCAGACGGGTATTGGAACGCGGGTCGTTTACCTCTTCAGGCAGCTGTGGTCGCCTCAACCAGGCCCTGATGTAGGGGTTTTTGGGTGATTACGTCTTTTTACTAGTGTTTATCCACCTATTATTGTAAGTTATGTTTTTTTAAGTTTGTTAGGCATTCGTGATTGTGCTACAGTTGATTAGTTAGATGATTATGCCAAGGGTTTTTTTTTTTTTTTTTATTTTAACATTATATATGACCACAGTGGCCCAGTTTTTTATATTCCACGCAGGTTTTTGTTTTGATTACTGTTTTACTATTATACGGACATGGAAGATTAGTGATGAATATGTGGAAATTGTATTTCATCAGTATATGGAGAATAAAGAAGAAGCACAAGAATTTGTTTTTCTCACAGAAATCCATTGGAGTATTCGTTCTGTAACAAATTCCAACAAAAGAGCGAGGCGGGCAGCGACAGCAACCTTTATTCATCATTATAAAAACCGCGAGCGCATACAGCTGGCCCGAAAAAAATTTCTGGTTTTGTTCCCTTTTGAAATTTTTCTAATAGGCTAAATCCCCATCAACCATTTACAATCGCAGTGTCATAGAGCAATAAATCATGAGTTCGCTGTATCGTCATTGAACTACATCTGTTTGATATGAAGATTAAACTATAAATTCACTAAATGCCATTTCAAAGCATTTTTTCTAACATGAGAGTTCTGTTGTATAATAGTTTCGACTACTGTAATACAAATTTATACTACGGTATATACATGACATATTAATCCTTCCAATAATAAGCAGTTCCATTGTTTTTTCTATAATATGTTTTACATTTTCTATAATCACATATATATATTATATACGATTATATATATATATTATACGTGTATAATTGCATACAATTATATCTGTGAATATATATACATAATGTTATTTGTATATATAGTATATATATATGTTATCATATATGTGTATACACAGTATATATATATATATATGATATATATTATATATATATATTATATATATATATATGATATATATATATTATAATATACTTAATAGGTAGTAAATTACATTACTCATAACGCATTGTGTGTGTGTGGTGCTGAAAAAGACATCCATATGTGTGTTTATTTATAGTGCACTCATGCTCGCCATACTGCATGTATCTGGGACTGCAAGTATGTTCTATTATATTACGTATGTAAGATGGCTCGTGCATATTTATTCAAGTGTGTAGGTTGTATGTTGTGAAAGTGGACTATATGGTACATATATCTACATATATATTCTGTTTGCATATATATCCATATGTAGTTATACATAAACTTAAACATATTATATGAAAGAACAACACTGATTAAGCATATAGGTAATAATAGTATATATATCGATGTGTAGTTGTGTGTGTGTTTGTGTGGTGGTGTGTGTGTGGTGTGTGTTGTGTTTTGTGTGTGTGTGGTGTGTGTGTTTGTTGTGTTTTATATCTGTTTTTAATAAGAATGAGCCGATAATTAACAAAAACAAGAATTTATCTACTTTAGAATAGACTTAAAGATAAAAGAAATACTAAAGTTCAATGGATGGTTTATTCTCTTAAACAGGTACGTCTGTATTTATCTTGATACCAATATAGAGACCATTTGCATATAAAAACAGCTCTTCTGTGTTGATATTAATAGTATCAAATGCAATTATATTTTTCACACACACAGAACACACACACACAACACACACATTGCATACAAATACGTATTATACGGTTAAACCTATTCTCATATTCTCATTATTTATATATATTATATATATATATATAGTATATATATACAATATCTAATATATATATATATATATGTATACATGTAATATATATATATATATACATATCTAATGGTAATATTGGCTATATATATATATATATATAATATATTAATTACACTGTATGTTTATCATAGTATGTTCTCTCGACAGTGTATATCTTGTATAATTGAAAGGCTTTTATTTTATTGAAGGGTTAAATATATCTGTATTAGACCGTAGTTATATAATTTTTGTATATCTATTACATTTTTGTTATCCCTTAATACAACAGAATTCCCTTGCGTGAGATATGCTCGTTGAGATGGTAGTTAGTTGCATTTATTAGTTTATATCTTCATATTTAACAGATGCCCTATTCAAAATACATGTATCATAATTTTATGCTATTGTATTCTACTGAACAATGGTGAAGGGTAACTTACCTTGGAAGTAAATTTCCAAAGAGATCAAAAAACAAAATTCGTTCTACTGTATTGATGTTCTTGGTTATATGATAAATAAAGGTGACTGTTGTACACTATTTTATTGCACACTTTACGCTTTTACTATTATCATGGGGGGTCCAGAAATCCGTCGGTGGATAATTTATTTATGTAAGATTTGGAAAAAAGGAAATGAACTTAGCTTTAGAATCTGTTACGTTGTTGTTAACGCAATGCCCGCCGTGGTGCAGTTTACCGTACCTCAGTGTTTTGTACCTGGTTTACTTCCTGTCAAATGTTCACACGCAGCACGAGGAGTGGTAACTTATGATCACACAGTATTTTGTAGTACCTTACCCTTTATCAGGAGGAGAGGGTTCTGCTGGGCCAATTCTGAAGTCCCTTTTTGCCTTTTGTGGATTGGATACTATCAAAATCATCAGAACTCATACTTCTCCATGATGTATTTGTTTGACTGTATGTAGCGATGTCATGTTTGTGGTACTGTTTTATTGCCAGACGTATTATTTGTTTTCTTGACTCAATGTTTTAATCCCTGCTCTTCTTCAAAGAGTTTAGAATCATTGAAACATCTGTGTCTAAAGAATCTTAAAGGGTTATTACATTTTGACATCATATTTGTTTAATTATTTTTTTATTAGTATACGCATTTTTGCTTGTCTGTATACTTTAATGGCCCCATGCAATTGAAGAGACAGGTAAGATTGCCATTCTTTATTCATGATTTATTATTCCATACCCTATATCCGTAACGATAGATGTCATAAATCCAGCTATAAGGCGATAAGGCCATGAGCCATAAATCTCCATAATGAGGCTCGTATCGGCCGCAGCCTCCCTCTTTGCCGATGCCGTGGTTATGTAGAACGTATGAGTGGGCTGTGGACTATAGAGTATCTTTAAGGGTATCCGTAGCCTCTATATGAGGTCGGGTTTAGCCTCAGCCTCTCTCTTGCCATGCCGTGAGTATGGACTATGTGGGGCGAATTTGGGGCATATAGTATCCAACGGGTTTCCTTAGCCTCTATCATAGGGTCAGGCATCCTCATCCTCCCCTCTTGGCCGATAGCCAGTGGGTGTAACGTAGGAGTGGGCCGTAGAGGAGCATACAGTGTGGTCTCGCACGCCATAACCGTAGCCTGCATGTGGTACCCGTATGCGTTAGGCTTCCGTTTTGTGCATCATGTGCATGACGCAGGGCACTTCCATGTTGTAGCGACGTATTGAGTATAGGGGAGCGTAGTTCGCGTAGCCATAGTGGCCTCAGCTTGCCCTCTTCTGCTCCTGCTGCCACGTAGCGACAGCGCAACAGAACTACAAGCTGGTGCATATGAAATAGTAGACAGAGAATAATTTTTAACAGACTACTTTACGTATACATTGTATTTACATAACACATATATAGCCAATAGGTCAAGATGCATATATCATATATAGTATAATGTCTTTTAAAATATAATAAAGACACACTCATAATACACAGGAATTATGAATATATATAATTTTTTATATAAACTATATTTATATAAGACAAAGCACAACGTGCTCACACACACCCACTTACACACATATTGTATATACATATATGCATGCATAGATACATAATTGAAGATTGCGTATATATATATATAATATATATATATATAGTAGTTTATATGATACTATAATATATAAATAGTATATATATTTGTATAGTGATTTATGTATACAAAATTATTTGAATAATCATTATATTACACTTTTGAATAAGCATTATAAATATACCTTTTTGATAAGCATTTTTATGCATACATCATACCCACTGCACTGCATATATATATAGTTACCATTTCTCTCTCTCTGCACACAGACACCACGCACGGTGTGTGTTACGTTATAAGCTCTTCTATGACAATAGAAATCAAACCTGTTTTTGAAATCATGTTGACTTCTAGTTAGTTTATGTAGATACGATATTAAAGTTAGTAGACTTCACTATGATCTTCATGACGGCGGGATTCAGCGTGGAGTGATGAGGGAAGGGACAGACTTGGCTCTTATACTCCTCTCAGAAGCCAATCGCTCACGGTCACGCCCTCTGCGTCCTTTGATGACAGAATGAAAGATAGCGAATTGGAAGAGGGAAGATATATGATAAATAGACATCTAGACAATATGTATGCATGCGTCAACGCTGCTTGAGTTTCCTTTATTATGAAAATGCATACATTGACACCCGTAACGGGATGGCTAGGAAACTGGAAAAAGAGTCGCAGAACTTTGAACAGCCCTACAATAACTGCACGTATCCTTACGCTCACAAGCAGACATTACATACATACACGACACACACATTAGATACTGTGTGTAATCAACCATTAGATTTGTATTTGATGATAGTGATGATTTATAGTGAGGATGTTAAGGAGGTAATGAGCCCACATATGAGAATGATAATTAAATATATAATATAATAAGAATAATAATAAGGTGATAATCACAATAATATAATATAATAATAAGTAATAATAAATATTCAGATAAGATTAAATGATATAATAATATAATAATATAATTAACTAATAGTATATAATGATAATATTAATCATTATTCTATCCTAGATAAGTACTAAAAATTAATGATAATATATGTAATTATAGTAATAATAACAATAACACCGTTATACTAATGATAATAATAATAATAACTAATAACAAGTTATTCTTAATAATAATAACGCTATCAGGATAAAACCTACATAGCGAAATATAAATCTCCTACTACATACATCGCAATGTACTGCTATTTGGAAAAAGTTTCTCAAGAAGGGAGACAGCGAATACCATTTCACCGCGGTGTTAGTCCGATGCTATTTACTTAGTATTGCCCCATACCTATAACTAGTAGCGACACTTGATGAATAAATTTTTCTTGATAAACAGTTACAAAAATAGATTAGCATCATGTAACTACATAACTAAGCCTCTTTTGCTCTACGTTTCTCTAAATGTGAATACAGGGCAGTATAGATTATTAAGAAGAATACACTTTCTTGGTACTTACCCTATGGTAATAAAGCTTCGCTCGTCGTATTTCCACCCAGGAATAAGATGTAAGAGACCAATCAATTATAACTCGAATATATATGACCGTGTTAGTATTAATTTTTCTTTCAGTTAACCATAAAGGAATTGGGAAATAAGCATTACCTTATGTATGCTGTTTATGTATAAGCTGCATAACCTATACTGCATCAATCTACGCAAACCCACGCACACACACACACACACACACACACCACACCACCACACCCCACACACAAATATTATTTTTAAATAATAAAATAAATCAAAAATAAAAAACCCACACCACACACAACCACACAACTATATATTTAAAAAAAATATTTAATACACACACCCCAATTATATAAACCACAGCTTACATCCGTATACCACACCCCCAAAACGCTTATTATATATTTTTTTTATATAATATATAATAAAATATTTTTTGGGATATACAAATCTAGTACAATAATATGTATATATAATTTATATTATAAATAATTATTTTTATATATTATTATAATATTTTTATCCACATACATAGTATGCACACACCCACACAACACACAACCCAAAGGGAGAAAAAAAGGAGGAAAAAGAAAAACAAACAAACACAATGTCCGTAAAGGGGAAAAACCAAATTTTTTACAATTCTTTTCATCTTTTTTTTAAAATTTTTGAATGTTATTCCTGTTTAAATGTTAAGTATCGGGCATCATAAAAAAAAAAAAAACATTTTGGGCTTAAATAAATCTTTTTTCCCAAAAGGTACTTAATCCTAGATCCGTAGAGGACATAAAACCATGAAAACAAATGAAAACAGGGCATAGTCCATACTAAAAAACCCCACATATAACTAGGGATCGAGAAATATCTGGCGTGAGGGCGAAAAGAGTGGACACACACATGGCATTCTTTCGAAGCACGTCGTGACAACCCACGGCCACGCCTCCGTTTCCTTGATTGGCAGGAAAAAGGCGAGATGAATAGAATTCCAGGAGGTTTCGTGACAGGAATGCTCGCGAAACCTAAACGTTATTTTCCTATTTCTTCTTATAATTGCTAATAAGTATCATCATCATCAGCAGCAGCAGTAGAAGCAATAATAGCAATGCTAAGACAATAATTATTCTTATTATTGCCGATATTACTATGGCCATCATAAACATTAACAAGAGGTGAGGAAATAAAAAAATAATCCAAGGTAGAATTTGAAATCCCATTACGGTATTGATTTCAAAAGGTCATCCCGGTAATTTTGTTGTCTACTGTTGTCTGACCTTCGCGTGTTTAGCTGAGATGGACCGTAAAATCTGACTCTTTGTCCCGCTAACCTTGTCACAATATCTTGCCCTCTTTATGACAGAGTGATGAATGTTATATACGAATATGTCAATATTTATACCTATATATCTACATATCTAGTTTTCTATCTGTCCCAAACTACGTATCCATCCCTCTACCTCTCTCTTTGTCAGTCTATCTTCCTGTCTCTCTCTCTCCATCTATCTTTCTGACTTCCTCTTATGCATATATTATACAGGGAATTATATGCATTCACGAAACGAAGCATTAATAAAATCGTACATTCAGGATATAAGTGATGTTCTCGTGCTGACTAATTTCACAGAAACAGTAATGGCTCGCAGATTACCTCCTCGGGTGATTCGCCAATATCATTATCACAGTTCAGTTTCAGAGTTTGCAGATGTGCAGTAATAGTCTTGAGAATAATTCGTCTTGTTTGGCGAGTATTAATCGGGGAAACGGGAAATTCCCCGGACATTTTTTTCTTTTACTTTCTGAGAAAACTGGTATAGTGCAAGAAGTTCAAAAATTTCTAACTTTTCTCCAAGGTATACTAGAGAAAGGAAAAACGTTTGAGCCCATGCTGGCAGGTAATCAAATCTCTGCATTCAGAAATTCTTGCTGAAGCATTTGCTTTTGGAGGCACCCAACCTGTCCCCTAATGGATGATATACTCTTAAACCGTTGTAGCCGCACGCGCGCACCACGCACACACACACACAACACACACACACAGACAGTATCATTATCACAGTTCAGTTTCAGCGTTAGATAGAGAGATAGGTAAGACAAATACATGTGTGGTGTGTGTGTGTTGTTTATGTGTGTTTAACATATATAATATTTTAAAATATATATATATTATATTATATATATATATATATATATATATATATATAACACACACACACACACACACACACACACACGCGCAGCCACACACACACACACCAAATATATATATAGATATATTATATATAATAACACATACTATTTATAATATATAAAAAATAAATTATATTATATATATATCTATATATATATATATAGACACCGCATAATGATATATATATATATATA
The DNA here is from genome assembly GCF_015228065.2 of Penaeus monodon. Classification (NCBI taxonomy): domain Eukaryota; kingdom Metazoa; phylum Arthropoda; class Malacostraca; order Decapoda; family Penaeidae; genus Penaeus; species Penaeus monodon. The sequence goes on from NC_051391.1 coordinate 52,347,520, forward strand.
TATATATAATATATATATATAAAATATATAATATATTAAACCCCACGCATAAAGTGATATTTCTTTTCTTTTACGGTAGGTTCATGTTGAGCCGCCGTGGTCACAGCATGATACTGCTAGCCAGTGGGTCTGTGTCTCTGTGCGAAACAGGTGTTAACATGAAGGGACCTGGAAACATGACGCAGCTGGCTGTGAGCGGAGGAGGGGAGGAACAAGCCGTGAGACGCAGTTGGGTGCTGCTCCTGTGAAGACCTCGTGTGTCCCTTGTAAACTGAAAATTCGTGTTGCCCTGTTATAAGCTATATCTGCAGTATGACATGCTGGTTTCCCCTGTATTGTGCCTATAAAAAAGTGAAACGGGTAAATAACTTTTGTAAAAAAAGGGAAAAGACTGTCATTTTGTGTTTATTTCGTGCCCTGCCTCGCCACTTTGGCGTTTCCCTCCTGGTGTTCTGGGACGCTGTGGTGCTCGGTGCCTCTTGGAGCTGTTCAGTGTTCACGACCCTGTGGATAACACGTCGTCTGCCTAGCCTGCCTTGTGTTGGTGGCAGAGAGACGAGGTGGCCGGCGTAACAATTGGTGTTAGGAGTGGGATTTTGGATATTTGATCAGGGGAAAGCGCCGATTTATCATGTTCTCCAAAGATGGCGGCAGCCATGAGGGAGAGGAGGCTATGACTGAGGCAGGCACGAGTGAGGTGAAGCCGAGCCAGATGGACCTGATCACTGCCATGCTGGCCGGTATGAGGGAGGAAATGGCAAAAAGGGCAGAAGAGCAGGCACAGAGGGCACGCAGCAGGCGAAACCATCTCGTCGAGAAGCAGGCAAGGAAGGCAGAGGAACAGTTTCTGCCAATTTGGGTTGAGGTGCTACAGAGCAATCTCGCATCTGTGAAGATGGAACTCAGCAGTACACCGAAATAGCATGCAACAGCGTAGAAGAGTGAACTGATGGAGGAGGTGCAGACTCTGAAGGCGAGGTTCAGGGCCGAGGGGGGAAAGTGAAGGAGGAAAGGCGGGCGTCACGAGGTAGTAACGTTCCCAAGCAGAGAAGGCAGACGAGGTTCTGGCAACAGATGCCAGAGTGTCAGATTTTACTGGGTCTCCCCTGGGGTCTGTGGCAGGAACCCCCGGGCCTCGCACGTCGTGTCGCAGCCAGTGGTCGCGCAGAAGGCTGGGGACCCATCGGAACCGCTCCCTTGGGTATAGGTGGCGGCAAACCGGGACCCGTCAACCCGCCTCGTTGCCCCCCTCCCCCCCTTCCCCTCCCCCCCAGGTGTGTTAGTTAAACGGCACGCGTTCTCCACCCTGCAGCCCCTCGGCCTCCAGACATTTTTGTGAAGCGTAAGCCAGCTGAGTACGACGGAAGGTGGCCTGGGAGGCATATGTCGCCCAATTTGAAATGCTGGCATCTGCCCAGGGCTGGAGCCAGGAAGAGAAGGCCCTGCAGCTGGTAACAGCGCTAAGGGGCCCCGCGGTGGAAGTGTTGGGCCATCTGCCGCCATCCCAACATGCCTCTTACACCAGCGTGGCAGAGGCTTTGAAACCCCGTTTGGGGCACCACCACCAGGCCGAGGTTATCGGCCCACTTGAGGAAGCGGACTCGTGAGCGTGGCGAGAACACTGCCCAGCGGGTGCAGGATGTGAGGCGCTGGTAAGGAGGTCGTCCCCCTGCGTCTGCGGAAGAGATGATTGTGGTCCTGGCCCGCGATTTCTTTGTTGACGCTTTGCAGGACCAGCAGCTGCAAATCTACGTCAAGCAGGCACACCCTCAGGACCTGCAGGTGGCGCTGGCGAGGGCCTTGGAGTTCGAGGCCTTCCTGAAGGCAACCATGGCCTAGGGCCAGCTGCTCACCCCGCCGTGACCTCCCGGGCCAGAAGGCTAAAGTGGAGATGGTAGCATTGGGGAAGGTGAGCCCGCACTTTCTAAGGCTTGTGTTGGGGCTGCGGAGGGGGTAGGCACAGACGTAGTCGGTGTCGGAGGGAGCGGAGAACACGTCCTCTCAACCGGATGGATTCTGATGCCTTCCAGCAGGCTGCAAGGACTGTGGCAGGTATGGTCACCATCCGAGTGTATGTCCCAAGGCTAAGGAAGTGGTACAGGCGGTAAACTCGGACAGGCTGGAAAAGGGGGGCCCGAAACCCAGCCGTCCTGGGTTCCCGGGCCCCAAACTTGGGTAAGCTGCCGTCGAACCAGCACGATTGCGGTGGAAGGCTCATAGAGGGGAAGCCATGCGCCGGACAGTGGACACTGGGCTGAGAAGCCCCTAGTGCGACCTGATATGTTGGCCACTAGCGACTTCCAGACGCACCACAGAGACTGTGTGTGTCACGGGGCATTGTGTGCAGCTAAGGGGCCAGTGGAGGCTCGTATTGGTGTGGGCAGCACGGGGCAGCGGCTGCCGGTGTATGTGGCCGATCTGGACGAGCATGCTTGCTGGGCCTTGACTACCTGACGCAGAGTAAGGCGTGTGTCGCCCTTGGACGGAAGCTGGTGGGGGTGCACGGTGAAGATGTGCCCCTTGCTTCCGGGGGTTGGCTGTGCAGAGTATTTAAACGGCTGAGCGACCGCACCTTGGGCCCCAGGACAGAGTCTAGAATCCGATGTCGTCGGGTCAAGAGTGATGCGGGAGTAGAGGGCCTCATGGAGCCCATTAAAAACCTGCAACTGGCTGATGGCGTAGCGGTTGGGGGGAGCCTTGTTGGACCAGGGGGGGGGTTAGTTACATGTTGGTAGCTAACTTCCCCGAAAAGGCCCAGAAGGTCCCAGCTGGTGCAAAGCTGGGTACTTGTGAGGAAGGGGGAGCATCCAGAAGAGTCGTCAGGAGCAAGGAGTTGGTTGGTGGGGGGCCGTTGCCTGACCTCCTCGAGGACTTGGCGCACCGGAGCGCCGCTAACCTGGCGGAGGTGCCCGACGGTTTGTGGCACTCAAGATAGCCGGCCATGCCATGAAGGAGACCTATGACCGGCATATGAGGGATGGAGGTACAATATAGGTGACGGGTATGGCTGCATAACCCGGGTTCGGAAGCGAGGGCTCCTGCCGAAGCTACAGAGCCCTGGAAGGGCCATACACGGTGGTACGGCCCTTCTGATGGCACTATCAATTCGAGAGGGCGAAACGACCGTCGGGTGTCCGTGACCGGCTTGGCGTTACCAGGGCCCGGAAGCTACTCCTGGGGCCGGTGAAAAGAAGATAAAGTTAGCCCAGTAGCGGCGATGGGGGCGTGGGGGACGCTGACCGAGATGAGGAAAGAGCATTTGGACGGTGAGGCCATCGCGACGTATGGTGACCCTGAGCTAGGTCTTGGGGCGGGATATCCCTCGGGTGCCGCTGCCTCTCGCCGCCCCCACCTCTCCAGAGCGACCCCAGCAAGAGCGAAGAAAAACCGCGCTGGATGAAAAATTTTTGTGTTTCTGAGAAATGAATTTATTTAAATTTTTGTAGTTTGTTTCAGTTTAGAAAAGAAGAGCAGACGGGTCGTCTGCTTGATAGGGGGATGTGCACGCCAGGGTCTTTGTCTCTGTGCGAAAATGTGTTAACATGAAGGACCTGGAAAAATGACGCAGCGGCTGTGACGGAGGAGCGGGGAACAAGCGGAGAAAGCATTGGGTGCTGCTCCCGTGAAGACTCGTGTGTGCCTTGTGACCTATAATTCGTGTTGCCTGTTATAAGCTGTATCTTGCAGTGTGACATGTGGTTTCCCCCTGTATGGCCTATAGAAAAGTGTACGGGGAAAACTTTTGTAATAAGGAAGACTGTCATTTGTGTTTAATTCGTGCCTCCTCGCACGTGGCGTTTCCCCTCCTGGTGTTCTGGACGCTGTGGTTTCTGGGGCCTCTTGGAGCTGTTCAGTTTCACGACATGTGATAGCCCCTTTGCCTACCTGCCTGTGTTGGTGGGAGAGAGACGGGGGGCGGCTAAAAAATATAATTGTAGTTTTCATGTTGATGCTCTTTGGGGTAGTACATGGTAGGATCCCATTTCCTTTCCACGGAGATGCCGTTTTACTTTTAGGTAATCATTTCTCTATTTTACCGGGGTTGGACCAGCACTGACTTGGGCTGGGTTGACCACCTAGTTTAGGTAGGCAATCGAGGTGAAGTTCCCTTGCCCAAGGGAACAAACGCGCCGCGGTGACCGAACCCCGAACTCGATTGCGTGTGACAGTCTTGATCGCGCTCTACCTTCGGCACGGGCCTTGCGATCATTGGGCTTCCATGATTTTTTCTTGCAATTTAGAGCGCGTTTTTGCCATTTCCTTCCCCCGGGTTTTTTTTATCGAGTCACCATCTCCATTACCGGGCATGACTTGAGTTGGCTTTTCCACCCAGGGTTGGCAGGCCAAACGAGGTGAAGTCCTTTCCCAATGGAACAACGCGCCGGCGGTTTTACTCGAACCCTCGAACTCAGATTGCCGTGCGGGCAGTCTTTAGCCGAGCTTACCTTCGGCCACCGCGGCCCCATAAAGTGATTATATTATATAATAAAATATATAATATATTAATATATATAATTTTATATATTAAAATGTATATATTATATATAAATAATATATATATATAATAGATATAATATATATATATGTCACTCAACCCACCGGGGGGGGGAGAAAGAGAGAGAGGAAAGAGAGAGAGAGAGAAGAGAAGAAGAGAGAGAGAGAGAGAGAAGGGAGAGAGAGAGAGAGAGCAATATCTATGTATATTACATATATATCACACACAGACACACACACACAAAGGGAGAAGAGGAAGAGGGAGAGAGAGAGAAAGAGAGAGATAAACATCAAACACAATTAACCAGTCAGAGGAAAACCCGTTATTTTCACATATCTATTCATCCTTTAACTATATGAAATTGGGTAATCCTTCAAAGTCCTCACCTTTAATTACCTTTTGTTTGGGGTCTCGGTGCATGACGGAAATTTCTTTTATGGGCATTATTGATTTTTAAATCAAAGAGGATCTTTCATGTTGTTTGTTGTATCGCTGAGATTTCCAGTGAATTTGAATACAAGCACTTTCATATACCTATGCACCCCCCCCCCTCTCTCTCTCCTGTATATTAAAATAATATATATATATTATATATATATAATATTTTATATATATATATATAATATATATAGTGGTGTGTGGGGGGTGTGTGTGTGTGTGAATTCACACACACACACACACACACACACACACAATATATTATATATTATATATAATATATATTTTAATATATATATATATTATATAATTTATGAATGCCACACACACACACCACACACCACACACACCCCCACACACACACACACACACACACCACACACACACACACAGACGCGTATAGAAACATAGATACAGACATTATGTAATGTATACATATTACAAAAGCAACATCAACAAGGGTTATACACACATATACAGGCAGATGCACACTTATAGGTAGATGATGACAGGTGATAGGATTATAATATAATATATAATATATATATTAATATATATATATAATATTATATAATATATATGTGGGTGTGTGTGGTGTGTTGTGTGTGGTGTTTGTGTGTTGTATAGTCACCACACACACACACACCAGACACACACACACACACACACACACCAGGTTCACACTACCGGGTCGATAGAAGCAAATTAACCTAAAAGGTCCGGCTAAGACTTACGGCACCAGTGAGGTCCTGCCGTACCGTGTTGCTCTTTCTATTCATGGGCAGCGCGTTGAGCCTAATTTAAGGTAATGAAACCGGTCTCAGGGTGTGGCTTGTGCTTGCCCCGTGTCACTCCGGAACGCGAAGCAGCAGATATATCAGGTTGGGTTAGGTTTTGTGCGGTGCGTGTACGTGGTGATGAGTGTGATATGGTGGGTTGTTGTGCGTACGTGCGTTGTAGTGTTTTGATACGTGTGTGTGTTGAAGTGTTGATACTTTGTGTGTTTGTAAGGTGTGTGTGCTTTTGCTGGTGTGTACGTGTGGTTGTAAGTGTTGTGTAAAGGATTTGTGTGTTTTTATTTTTCTTGGGACGTGCGTGTGTACCTTGCATTTTGGGTTTTTTTGGGTTTTGTGTTTTTTTCTTATTAATTTGGGCTTCTACAACACAACATAAAACAAATCTAATTTCACAGCCGAGAAAGAGTAGTCTCTTCATTGCAAAAATTTTCATCTTGATTAACCTTTAAAGTCGAAATGAAAAGAGCAAATTTAAATTTTTTTCTTTTTTTTTCTGAATAAAAATCTAAAAATAATCAAAAGGGGAAAGGTAAGCAATAAACAATTTTTGTTTTATTGAAATCTTAACATCGGTAACAGTGATTGGGGGATTTAATTGAAAAAAATTTTATGAAAGACAAAGGGGGGTAGCGATAATGATGAAACGTCGACAAACAAAAACACAACACACACACTTTCACTCCCCCACAATTTGTAGTTGATAAAAAAATTTTGCCAACACACACACACACACACCAAAAAAAACAACCACACACACACACAACCACACACACACACACTGACGCACACACACACACATATATGTAGTATGAATAAAAAAAATTTTTAGTAACACACACAAAAACCACACACACACACAAACACCCAACCACACTTTTTTCATGTTTTTACTTTTTCCCCCCTGCAATTTTCGCCGAGTTCATGTTCAAAAAAGTCAATTTTTAAAACTTGTGAAAATACTTTTAGATTCATGGAAGATATCGTTTTATATAAGTATCGTTTCGTTGAAAGCTTTCGGGATTTTGGTTAATCTGCATCGTGATTATATATGCCGGAATGTACTGTGGGGGAATACTCAAAGTCAAATTCGTTTTTAAATAAAAAAATCAAATGAAACTTTTTCGAATTTGGGTTATGTTAACCCCCTGTTTTTCTTATAACTTGCATTAGAAACGTCAAGGCGGGAAAGGGTCACGTAGTTTAAAAGATGGGGGAGGGGGAGAGGAAACAAATATATTTAATTTTTGTTTTTGGAGAATACTCGGTAAGGATTTTAAAATTTTTTCCTCCTTCCGTCCCTTTCCAAAGATAATGCCCTTAAATCGGGCTTTTTGAATAAAAATTGAAAAACACGAAAAGTAGATTAAAAAAACGAAAGGGGGGACAAATTTCGTTTTTTGATGAGATTACTTTTATGAGACAGTCTACTTATTTTTAATAAGAGGGGATATATAAAAGTAACTTTTTTTTCTCAAAAATGATATTTAAACCACAACCCACCACGAAAACAATACACAAAACCCACACACACCACACACCCGCACGCACGCACGCACGCCACACAGACACACACACGCACCACACACACTCACGCACGCACGCACGCACCCAACACCCAATCCCGTAAAAAACATATGCTATTGAATGAGTCGTTGAAAATAATAATTTGATGTAAAACTGACCATTTTTAAATTTTTTCATATTCAAAAATTGTAGATAGAAAAATGCGGTTTTGACAATGAAATCCGCGGGTTGGCAAGTTTTGGTAGCTATTCAGTGTAAAGTCAATGCCAAAAATTGCCTTGGTAGCCTCCGGGCGGTAAGGGGGTAACGTGTGGGCCTCTCTCCAGGGGTCGGGGGTTTTCCGCCCCCCCCGGCGCGAGAAGTTGAAATTTTTCCCCGGGGTTACTGCTGTGGGGGCACCAGGGCGGGAAAGGACTCTGTTCAGCCGAGTCAGCACCACTGACCACGTGAGCGAGTGGGCATTAGTCGACCGGCCGGGCCCCCTCATGGCATAGCCCGGGCGAGGCAAGCTTCGCTTTGGATTTCCTTTGCCTTTTGAAAGAGTAAATGTAAGTTTTAGCCAAGGACTTATGGCTAGATCTTTCTGCTTCAAAAATTTTGCTACAGTTTTGCTGATTAAAATAAATTTTTTTACTTACAGTTTCCTTCGAAAAATGGATGAAATTATTTAAAGTTCATTATACAAAAACACTTATAGGAATGTAGGATTGCTTTCGGTGTGAGAATAAAAAAAACCCTAAAACTCTGACCCCTTTTTTGCCCGGGAAAATTTCTTCATAACGCATGAAAAACTTAATTTTTCTTTTAAAAAAGTTCAAAAAAAACCCAAATACAGCTCTGCTATAAGCCGTTTCCCCTTCAGTACAATTAAAAAAAAAAGATGCGGATGATGAAGAAAAGCTAACAGGTACAAAGAATTCAACTGTAAATTTTGAAAAAAACCTCTATGCGGGTTTATCGTTTATTACAAAAAACAATGGTGCATGATATTAGCTCCCCTTTTTGTATGCTTTTATTGTCGTTTTTACTCTTGGGGTATGCAGACACACGGACACACACTTTAATACGTTTTACATACATAATAAAATTAAATATATATATTTTTAAATATTAATATAATATATAATATTAAAAATTTTAAAATAATAATATACATTATATAAAATTATAATATATATATATATTATAATTATATATAAAATAATATTTTAATTATATATAAGCCCTTGGCCTTTTCATATCGGGTTTTTTCATATAACAAAATTTAATGTGTACCCAAAAGTGACTTTCCCCCGAGGAGCTAGAATCTAGGTACGAACTGTGTTCATATTTTAATCCCCACATGCCCGATCCTCCCCCGATGGATTTTTAAATCTGGAAAAAACAGTGCAAATTTGTCTTTGTCACCACATACAAAAACCCCTACATGTACTCGCCCAAGATGTAAGGGGAAGGGGACTTAAGATGTATGTATTTATTTTGCATGTAGGTATTAAAATTGAAAGATTTTTTTTTTCAAAATATACACCTATGCCAAAGATATTTGTAATACAATATCCACACACACACACCAAACACAACAACACACACACCCACACACACGCAAAAGCCACATATATGACACACACAACCACACACACACACACAACCACACACACACACACACACACACACCCCCACACATAACCAACATATATTATGCACACACACACACACACACACGCCACACAAACACACCCCAAACCCACTCACACACACAAAAAACCACACACAAACACAACCAAACACACAACACACCCCCACACATATATATACAAAATATATATATATATTATATTTATATATATATATAATATAATTATATATATATATATAAAATAATATATCTTTTTGTAGCTTTTTTTTTTTCTTAATTCCATAAAAAGAAAAAGAAACCATTACGTACTTATGTGTGGTATGATTTTTTAATTTTACAAATAAAAACATTGGGGAGGTTAAAAATAGAATGGTAAAGTCCCCTACTGTTTTTCCACTATCCACTATTTTATAACCCAATTATAGAAATTTTAAATGTTTTTTACGGGTTTTTAGTCAAAATTTTTCCCTTTTTTTATTACATGCTTCTTCATCAAATGAGAAGGGGAAAAATTGCCCAAAAGGTTTTTTTGGAACGTATCAGGGCTACTGCGAGCGAGTCCGTTTCGAACGCCCCAAAATTTTTCGAACAATAAAATATTCCAAATCCGGGGCCTTTTTACTTTTTTATTGCGTACTTATATCATCTTTTTCGATACACATCTTTTTTTCTTTGATATTTTTTTTCAGCTTAAAAGGTTTACTAGAGATCAAAAAATGTTTTTTTAAGGATTCAACCCACCAAAAGTCGATACCACCCTATGATTCGGAACATGTCTTTTTTTCACGCCCGTCATGTTTTGACAGTAATTGATGTATCTAAAAAGGCACATTAAACTTTTTTTGCATCCTTTTTTAAAAATTTTTTTTTATCAAAACTATGATCGATTCGTAAAATGATGAAAATAATTTAATAGTCTGTATCTCAGACTATGTGTAATATATTTGAAAAATATTGTGCTCTGATTGGCTGTTTTGGGTGTATCACTTTGTATTAAGGGAGAGGCATACAAACTGAAACAAACAAAAATTTTTTTTTTTTTTTTTCAAAACATTTTACAAAAAACCTGTATCAACTGTTGGGTTTTTTGGAAAATGCTAAAAAAAAGGGCCCTTATTAACTGTATGTGTGTGTGTATGTGTTTTTGTGTGTGTGGGGGGTGAAGTAGGTGTGGGGTGGTGTGTGATGTGTGTGTTGGGTGTGGTGTGCGCGTGTGGGGGGTGTATTATTTTAGTTTTTTTTAAATATATTTATATAAAAATATATATATATAAAATATTTTTTTATTATATTTATATATATATAATATATATTATATATATAATAATATTTATGTGGTGTATCATGTTTGTAAATTTAAAATATATATTTTATATATTATAATATATAATAATAATATTTTAAACCCTATATACATATAAAATACATAAATACATACTACATATATATAATTATATTTAATATTATATAATATATTATAATATATATATTAAAATTAAAAATAATAAACGTAAAAAATTTTTTATCCAAAAAGGAATTTTTAAAAAGGGGGGGGAAATTTTCACAGTTTTTTTTTAAACCAAAACCCAAACAAAGGGGATAGGATTTAAGGAGCACACACACAAGGTTTTTTTAAAAGAGGAGAAAAAAATTAGCATTTTTTTTCGGGGATCGAAATACTTTCCCCCTTTCCCTCTAACCTCAAAAAGCCCTTTTCCATTACCGTGCTTGCTGTATGCTACTCCCGAGGTCACATGTTCAAAGTTAAAGCTTTTGCCTTGTATGAAGTGAGGGAGTGGGACTGCGCAGGGAGGAGGCAAGAAGGCTACTATGTTACATCAACGGAAAGCATATGCGGGAGAAAGACATAGCAAAAGCAAAAACACAAACAAACAAAGGAACTCGGCCCCAAAGCCCCGCATGCCCGACACACACATATTATGTGTGGGGTTTGTAACATTTTACGCACAACCACGCACCCAAACAAACACAACCACAAAAACACACCACACCAAAAACCCCACCACACACACAACACACCCCCAACAACACACACACCACACACCAAAATTACAAAATAAATTCAACATTACATTTTAATATTTCCATACATACATGTATATTATATACGCGTGCGTGTATATTTTTTTGTATATTTTATAAATGTTTTTGTATATATACGCAACCCCTTTTTTTCATTAAAAATATATAATGTTTACACACACACCACAAACCCCCACACCACACACACCCACCACACACACAACCCCACAAAAATATATAAATTTTTAATATATTATATATATATTATATATAAATTTCTATATAAACCATTTTTTTACATTACTATACATACATACATATATTGTATATATACACAAAATGGGGTTTAAAATACACGGCATATGAATATGGGAATTTTGGGGCTTTTTAAAATACATATATAAGAGGGGGATGTATAGATAGATAGTTTGCAAACTGCCCCTTTTCCTTTCTATTTTTGAGTATTTTTAATAACAATTTAATTTAGTAGATCCCTGGTTTTAAAATTCCCCCCCCACATCCATATCCCCCCCCCAAAAGGACCTTCCATCCTGAGGGGCTAGAATCAGGTAAAAGAGCGTTTTCGATTCTTTAATACCAGCTTAGACTGGATCCGCCTCCCCCATGGATTTTTCATTGGAGAAATAGTGTTTTTGTCTTTGTCCCCCCTACAAAAACCCCATAATTACTGTACCCAAGTGTTTAAAGGTTAAGAGGACTTTTAAAAAGTATGTTTTTATTATGCATTAGGGGATGACAATTTAAGTATTTTTTGTTTTTTAATATAACCTTGCCTACGAATTTTTTACAATATCCCCGTAATTTTTTTCTTGTACAATTTTAAAAGGGACATTGCATTTTTTTCCAAACCATGATATTTTATAAAAAAGTCGGGGAACCAAAGCCCTTTTTTTCGTGTACCCCAGGAGGGACGGTACCAATTGAGACCAATACTTTTAGTTTTTTTAAACGGAGGGATGATGGGGGCCAATGATAATTAATAGAGAACTTAAGTTAGATATGGCTATGGGTTCGGTAAAAGCTTTCATTCGGCGTAGGTATAGATAGTATTTCAGAAGTATAAACCAGTATTCTATTAAGAGAAAATCGTTTTTTCGCAAGTTAGCATTTTTTCGAGAGGAAAAAATTTTTTTTAAAATTTTATTTTCTAGAAAGCGCAGTAATATTTACACTAAAACTGAAATAGACTTAAGGGTGAGTGGTTTCAATTGATTTAAACCAGTTTTTTTTTTTATAGGAATAAATTTTTGGGGTTGTAGCAAAAAAGCAAAAATTATTAGGGGACACACACCCCACACACACCATGTTTATATATATATAAAAATATATATTTTATATAATTAATAATATAATATAAAATTATATATATATTATATAATATAATTTGAATTAATAAACACAACACATGATATATATATATATATATTAATATTTTTTTATTAAAAATATAAAATATATTATATAAAATTTTTTTTTTACATTTTAAAAAATAAAATATATATATAATATATATATAATATATTAAATTTTTTATATATATAATAATTATATTACATATTATAAATATATATTTATATTATATATTTTTATAAAAAAATTTTAATATAATATATATATAAATTTTCACACCACAAACACACAACCACACACATACAAACACCACAACACACACACACACACACACACACACACACACACCCCCACACACCCATTATACTATTATATATTTAATATATAAAATATTATATAAAAATATATTATATAATATATTATATATATAAATATATTATGTGGTGGGGGTGGTTTTTGTGTGGGGTGTGTTTGGGGGTGTGTTTGTGTGTGTGTGTGTGTGGTTTGTGTGTTGTGCGTGCGTGCGTGCATTTTCGTAGATTATAGATTTTCGACATGGGGGTAAAAAAATTATGCTATAAACATACAATGTAGTATTTAAAAGTACACCCCACACACACAAACACACATAATTTTAATATTACATATATAATGTGTTTGTGGTGTGGTGTGTGTGTTGTGTGTGTGTGTGTGTTGTGTGTGTGTGTGTGTGTGCGTGTGTGGGGCTGTGTGTGTGTGTGTGTGTAATGATCGATATATATATATATATTATATAATATATATATATAATATATAGATATATATTATATATATATATTATGATATATATATATATATAGGCTTTTTAAGTACTCTGTCTCCGACAGGCTTATGACATCTCTTTCCTCCATGACTTCTATGAACCCATTTTATCCGGAACCTGAGGGCCAATTATGAGGTGGTCTGCCATAAATACAGGGGAGATCAGGCAGGGCGGGTTGCTCGTCGGCCTGCCCTGACAGGTTTTTTATAGAAGATGCCACCCAAGGGTAAAGAGTCACCTCTACCCTTATTGTATTTGTCCCAAGATGGACCTGAAGGCTGCTCTACTCTGCGACATGGAGTATTAGTAGCTAAGAGGTGGCCACCATAATTCCGGACTCAGAATACAACTATCGGGATGCAGTTATATATTGTATTATGTTATACACACACACCAACACACACACAAAAAACACACACACACACACACACACCCACACACACAATAACAATATAGTGTGTGTGGAGATGTGTGTGTAGAATGTTTGTGTGTATGTATGTAAAAGAAAATACTACCGTGAGCATACAGAGTAAAAACGACTATACGCAGCTTACGATACCAGAAAAGTGCGAGAACGCTTCGAAACCGTGGATTCACTTCCTCGGTAAGGGAGGGAGGAGGGGAAGGTACTAAAGAAGCGATAGGCGGAAGCAACGCATCGAAGGTAGGCAGGCGAAGACAAGCAAAGGGAGGTAGAGGCAGGTGAGGTGGAAGCGTCGAGAAGTGATGTGACGGCGGCTGGCAGTAATTTGGGAAAATGTAGGAGCTCAAGGCGCTCTGTTTGCAGAGGAAAAATTCCCAAACTCTCTCAGCCTTCAGATGAAATATCGGAGGGATTCTAAGGTGGTGATTTGACATTTCAATATACCTTAGGTGTTTGTGGTTTTGACTGTTCTGCCTTTATATGCACACATATCGTATAGACACACACACACACGCACGCCACACCGCACGCCACGCACGCCGCACGCACACCCACACACACACACCCACACACACACACACAAAAACACACACACCACCAAACACATACACATACACAACCACACACAACACAACACCACCACACAAAACACCACACACACAACACACACAAACACAACACAGGGACGCCACACACAATAATATGTATGTATAGGCATATACACAATATATACACATCGATATTTACACACCAACACAAACAAAACCAACCACACACGATATATACTTAGATATAATATATAATATATAGATATAGATATATATATAGATATAGATTATAGATATATATATATATATATATATATAATCATTAAATTAAATTTGAGTAGGTGGAGTATCCTGTGCGCCATTAGCATTTGCAGTATATAGATTTAGAAGAGAGAGAGAGAGAGAGAGAGAGAGAGAGAGAGAGAGAGGAGAGGAGAGAGAGAGAGAGAGAGAGAGGTTTCAAAATGGCGGCTTTTTCACAAACCTCAAAAATAACACACTAATAATGGTAATAGAAAACTTCTGAATGATACTCAATGTAAATCTAAAAGTTATAATATTTGAACTCGTCCTAACTTTAGAGTCTCTGCATCTGTCTTTGCATCTGCGCTTATTGTGCAAAAATTTATGTTACAAAAAACACTTTTATGAGAAGCGACATGCTGCTGTTGATTGCTTCTGGCAGGTCTCTTCAGAATGCGATAACCATGTAGCAGAGTGCAACAATCCCGCAGAGATTCAGTAGCCACGCATTCCTTCTTTCGGTTATTTGTACCGCCAACCGATAGTACGTGCTGCTTTTAGGGGAATGTTGTCAATGCATCCTAAGTATGAAACCGCCTCGGTGCGCTTTACGTTAGTTGGAAAAAAAAAAAAGCATTTTACAAAGGAATGTAATCTCCCGAGGTATCTTAACGGAGTGACAGTACCGTTGCTTACGGTCTCATATATGACGGAACAAATTTTGAAATTCCTTTTTCCAGCAATATATATATATCAAATCACATTCGCTAACATTAAGGAATGATTCAGTCTACCTCTTTTTCACAGACACTGTGCTAAAGCTGTTGATCAATGCATTATTCTGCACTATGATATACACGAGCTACGGGCATTACACCTGTTTATGGACGCGACTGAGAGCAAGAGCTATTAGAAAGCAGTGAATATTTGAGGGGGTGTTTTGATCTGGGATATGGATATTGGCGATTTCCTTTCGCTTGCTATGAGGTAAATTGAATTAATGGGTAAGTCATATGTATGGTATTAGAAGCATCTTTCTTTCCAAAAGCCATTCTGAACATTTCAGCTTTGCTAAAAGCGATGCAGTCAAGCAAGGAAAAATGTTCGGTCTGGCTACTGTAAAGGCTAATATTATCTTTATACAAATTACTTATTATTTCGAAACGAAGATACTTCTCTGCATGGATTTAATTTAATATTCTTTTCGTCATACCGGCATTACAAAGAGAGTATTCGACGCTCCAAGATATACAGCAATATTTATGTATACTATAAAGTTGGCCAAATGGTTAACTTACTTGCCTCCCTGTACGTATTGAAAACTCAGTAAGATCTGTGCTGTTCCACCCTTTTCTGAAAGGGGTCCAATCTCTTGTTTGTTAAGCTCTTATATCTGGTCTAAATCCTGTTCATGCATTTTTCTATGTATAGCTGTGTCTTGGTAAGTAATATATTTGATTTCGGTGACTACAGAGACCGGCGAAGTGCCTTGATTCTCTTATCTTTTTTCATATGGATGTGGAAAAAAAAACAAGATTTTAATTTGTGTGTATATACTAGTTAGAGTTGGTGGTAATGCTAGTTTCGAGGGATATATATTTTCCATCTTTTATTCATTTACCAATTGTTATTATTATCCCTGTTAATATTAGATCTCCTTTTTATTTTTATTGTAGTGTGATGCTTATACAAAGGATTTTATTTGATTGCATCATTTTATGGACGAATTCTTTGCAGCACATGAAAACAAATCAAGTAAGGGACGTTGTTTCTTTGGAAAGCAAGGTCTTCGGTCACAAACTCCTGTGTACCTATAGTTTGAGTAACGTACAGCACTGATCGTGATTCTGCACTATATAGTTTAAGCTTAAGCATCTAGTCGTGGTGAACGCATATTTATTTTCTGTCATAGTTAACTTATGACAATTAAAAATTATGATTATCATTTGAACCCAAGTTTTTTTTTATTTGGTACCAAGGGGAAGGAAAATCTAAATTTCGAAACTTATTCTTGATTTAGACACAGGTCATAAATGTCTAGAGTTTAAAATCAGATGGCCCCCCCGCTGTTCATACATACTTCATTCACATGCACACACACACATTAACACACACAAACACACACACATATATGACATATTTTTCTAAGTAATAATAAAAGAGGGGAATACCAGTTTTGAGAGTTTTTACAGGATACAAGAATCAATAGGAAAACAGGTGAGGAAATTTAGTATCCCAAATCTGTCAGTCTAATAAAGAAACAAAGGCAACATTAAGTTTTGAGTAATCTCTAAAGGTGACCCAAAAAAAAAGAATTCGGCCCTCATTTCCACGGAGAATAGTAGATAAGAGCGACAGGAGAAAGGACGAAATGTTTTCATGAATGTTAATTTCACTGTGTTACACTTTATGCTTAACAGTGTCTATCTTTGATAAGCGTTTAAGAAAGCAGACAAAATGAACAACACGCTGTTTATTTTCATTCAATTGATGAGCAAGAAATCAACCAAAAGGTTGGTAAGTCCAAACTTTAGGATCAGTAGAGACCATTCGAGTAACTAGAATGAGGCTCTAGTTCGGCTCAGCCTCAGCTCCTCTGCCGATCCGGGGTTGGATAAGATGGGCGTAAAAGGGCATAAGTTGTCCATATGGGATCGTAGCCACTATAAATGGGGTTCAGGTCTGCCTATCTTGCGATGTCGTGGGCGTGAGTCATAAGCCAACCATGGGGCTCCATTGGTAGCCGTCAGGTCTATAATATCCATTAGTGGTTCGGATCGGCTTTCAGCTTCCGTTAGCTATGGCGTGAACATGCACTAGGCCTCCAGTGATTGCTCGTAGCCCATAGCCATAGCACGGAAAGGAAATGCTGTAATATTCACACATAATAGAATGCGGGCTCAGCTTCCCTCTTCTGTTCTGCAGTTACAGCGACAGCCAACCGAACTAGAACCTGGGGGAAGAATTAGGCAGTTAATTTACTTAACATAAATCTGGGTAAACAGTGCAAAACAATTTTTGTATTTAGAAATACAGAAAGAGCAGCTCTCATATGTTAAACTGATATTTCCAAAATCAGGAACAAGTTGACCTCATCTTACCACGACTTCATGATGGAGTGGTGACGAAAGGACGGATGTAAAGTATTAGGCTCGTATCTTCTATCCCATCCCACAATGGCAAAGAAGATAGAGTAATTGCGCCGTCGTGGCAGTACAAAAAAAATCGTACGAGAATCTAAATGCTACTTTATTTTTGTTTAATCAGAAATCATAAATTCCATACAGGTTAACTGTAGTTATTCCTTTTTCTATTGGTTAATAATTATCTATCATCGCACAAAGTAAATATATTACTAGATATAATATATATAGATGATATAATACGTATACAGCGGAAACGGTTAGACAATAGATGAGTAGATATATAGAATGAGATAGAGATAGAATATATCTAAATATATAGTAGAAGAGATATATGAGAGAGATTTACACACATAGATGAGGATAGGAAAGAGTCCTATATTAGACATGTACGGTAAGCGATAAGATATATAGATATCAGATATATATATATAGATATAGAGATTGATATATATATATATATCTTAGATATCTAAGATTATTAGAATATAATATATATATATCGATAGAGAGATAATATATGACGATAGATAGAGAGAGATATATTATATAATAGATATTATAGATGAGAGATGCGTATATATAGTATAAGTAATATAGATATTAGATATATATATATATATAGTATAATTAAAAGATAGATATATATAGATATATATATATAGATAATATATATATAGAGAGGATAGAGAGATATATATATATATATAGATATATAGTGATATTTATAGAGATATATCTATAGGATAGATATAGCTTAGAGATGTATAATAATATATAAAGAGAGTATATATATATATTAAGATATATTAATATATAGATATATATATCTATTATAGATATATATGATAATATATAGATATCCGAGATACAATATAGTATATATAAATAGAGTATAGAGAGAGAGGAGAGATATATATTAATATATAGATATCATTGATATATAATATAAGATGATAGTATATATATATAATATATATATAAGATTATATAATAATATAATATTAGATACATATATATATTATTATATATATATAGACTATTATATATATATGATAATATATATATAATATATATATTATATATATTATGTTATATGTATATATATATATAATATAATATATATATATATATTAAGTTGTGCGATGATAGATAAGTAATTAAACAAATAGAAAGAAGGAATTAAAATTAAAGTGTAAACCCATGTATGGAATTCTATGTTTCTGATTAAACAAAAAAAGTAGCACTTTAAATTCTCGTACGATTTTTTCTGTACTCCACGAAGGCCCAATTACTCATCTTATTTGCCATATGTGGGAAGAGCGGATAGGAAGATCGAGCATATAAGTTTACATCCGTCCTTTCCGTCACCACTCATCATGAAGTTAGCTGGTAAGATGAGGTCACTGTTTCCTGATTTTGGAATATCAGTTACATATGAGGAGCTGATCTTTTTATGTATTTCTAAATACAAAAAATTGTTTTACACTCGTTACCAGATTGGTGTTAAGTAATAACGCCTTAAATCTTCCCCCAGGTTTTAGTTCGGTCGGCTTGTCGCCGGTAACTGCAGAACAGAAGAGGGAAGCTGAGCCCCATTATGATTATGGTTGGATATTACAGCATTCCTTCCGTGCTCATGGCTATGGTACGACATCACGGAGGCCAGGTGCATGTTCACGCCTAGCTAAACGGGAAGCTGAAGCGCGAGACGAACCACATAATGGATATTATAGAAACTACGGTACCCATATGGACACCCGATGACTCCACGCCACGACATCGCGCAAAAGAGAGGCAGACCCTGAACCCCATTATGTTGGCACTACGGGATACCCATATGGACAACTGTATGCCCTTCACGCCCATCTTAAGTCCAAAACCCACGGAATCGTCACGGAGAGAGGCTGAGGCTCTTGAGGCGAATAGAGCCTCATTCTAGTTACTTCGTATGGTCTCTGTGATCCTAAAGTTGGACTTACCAAATCATTTGGTGATTTCTTCTTCAATCAATAACGGAATGGAAAACTAAAAGCTATGTGTTCATTTGTCTTCTTTTCTTAAACTCTTCAAACGATGGACACTGGGTAAGCAATAAAGTTTAACACAATTGTGAAATGTAAACAGATTCATGAAAACAGAGTTCTTTTCACTGTCTCTCTTATCTAATATTCTCCGAGGAAAGGAGGCCGAGAGTCTTTTTTTTTTTAATCAAACCTTAGAGATTAACACTCAAACTTAATTGTTGCTTTGTTTCTTTATTTAGCCTGAAGGAGTTGGGACATAATTTCCTCACCTGTTTTCCATGATCTTGTATCCAATGTCAAAATCTAAAAACTGTATTTTCTCTTTTATAACTTCATAGAAAAATATGTTTATATATGTGTGTGTGTGTGGTGATGTGTGTGTGTGCAGGAATGAGGATGTATGAACATCGGCATCTGTATTTTAAAACTCTGGACATTTATGAACTGGGTCTAATCAAGAATAAGTTCAGTAAATTTAGATTTCCTTTCCCCTTGTTAACCAAATAAAAAAAACTTGGGTTCAAAGGATAATATATGTTCATTTTGTCATAAGTAACTAGGACAGAACATAAATATGCGTTCACCCAGACGAGATATAAAGCTTAAACTATTAAGTGCACAGAATCACGATCAGTTAGCGTATCGGATACTCAAATATAGGTAACACAGGAGTTTGAAAGAAGGACCTGCGTTTCCCAAAAGAAAACAACGTCCTAACTGGATTTGTTTCATGGCTGCAAAGAATCTCCTAAAAAAAGGAATGCAAAATCAAATAAAAAGTCCTTTGGGATATAGCATCTAAATACAAATAAAAATAAAAGGAGAATAATATAAAAAGGATAATAATAACAATGTGTAAATGAATTAAAAGATGGAAATAATATAGCCATCTCGAAAATGCTGCACCAACAAACTAAACTGTATATACACCAAAATTAAAATTCTGGTTGTTTCCACGATCGACATAGAAAAAAGGATAAGGAATCAAGCACTTCGCCCGGTATCTGTATCAACAGAAAGCAAAGAATACTACCAGAGAACAAGACTATCTAGAAAATGCATGACAGGATTCGAAACAGATATAGAGCTAATAAAACAAGAGATGTGGACCCCTTAGAAAAGGGGTGACAGCCACAATATTACTGAAGTTTTCACATACGACGGGAAGGCACGTAAGTAACCATTGCCAAACTATTCATAGTAGACGAAATATGCTGTCATCTGGAGCGTCGAATACTCTCTTTGTAACTGCCGTATGACTAAAAGAAGATATAAAATTAAATCCATGCAGAGAAGTATCCTCGTTTCAGAAATATAGTAATTTGTAATAAAGATAATATAGCCTTTACCATTACAGACCGAACTTCCTTGCTTAAGACATCTCTTTTAAGCAAAGCGAAAATAGTTCAGGATGGCTTTTGGAAAAACAGAAAAAGCAGCTTCTAAACCCCATACTTAAGGACTTACCAATTAATTCATTACCTGCAATAGCAAAGCCGAAAAGGACGCCACAATTAATACATATCCCAGATTCAAAACACCCCACTCAGAATATTCACTGCCTTTATAATACGTCTTGCTCTCAAGTCGCGTTCCATAAACAGGTTGTAATGCGTCGGCTGGTATCATATTGCAGAATAATTGCCATGATCAACAGCTTTAGGCAAACAGTGTCTGTGAAAAAGAAGAGTAAGACTGACTCATCTTAAGGGTAGCGAATGTGACGTGAATATATATAATTGCTTGGAAAAAAGGAATTTCAAACATGTTCAGTATATATGAGGGACTAAGCAACGGTAACTGTCACTCCTAGAGATACCTCGGGAGGATTACAAATCTTTGGAAAAAGCTTTTTTTCTTGTATCCAGACAAACCCGTTTAAAGCTCACCGAAGGAGGTTTCATACTAAGAATATGCTGACAACATTCCCCTATAAAGCAGCACGTACTCGACAGTGGGCGGTCAAAATAAAAGAAAGAGGAAGAGTGGCTATTGATCTCTGCGGGGGATTGTTGCAATTGCTACAGGATATCGCATTCTGCAAGAGAACTGCCACGAAAGCAATCAACAAGCCAGCATGTCGCTTATCATAAAAGGTGTTGTTGAAATAATATTGCAACAAGAAGCGATATGCACCTGCAAGGACGCGAAAGTTAAGGACGAGTTCAAAATATTATAATTTTAGATGTCCATTGAGGATTCATCAAGAAGTTTACTATTTACCCTTATTATTGGTGTTAGGTTTTGAGGTTGTGGAAAAATGCCGCCATTTTGAAACTATATCTCTCTCTGTCTTCTCTCTCGCTCCTCTCTCTCTCTCTCTCTCTCTCTCTCTCTACTCTCTCTCGTCTCTACTTCTCTGAATCTATATAATGCCAAATGCTAATGGGCACAGGCATACCCCATACATCAAATTGAATAATGAGTAATATATATATATATAGATAAATAGATATAATATAATATATATATATATATATAAGTATAGAATCTATATAATATAATATGCGTGTGGGTGTGTGTGTGTGGTGTTTGTGTGTGTGTACATATATATTGTGGATATATATGTGTATATGCATATACTACAATTAGTCGTTGTGGTCTGTGTGGTTGGTGTGTGGTGTGTGGTGTTGTGGTGGTGTGGGGTGTGTGTGGTTTGTAGTGTGTGTAGTATGTGTATGTGTGTGTGGTGGGTGTGTGGTGTGTGTGTATTGTGTGTGTGTGATGTGTGTGTGCGTGCGTGCGGCGGCGTGCGTGGTGCGTGCGTGGGGTGGTGTCTATACATATGTGTGCATTACGCAGAACAGCAAAACCACAAAACAACTAGTATATTGAAAGGTAAATCAAACACCGTCGAATCCTCCGAGACTCATCTGAAAGGGCTGAAGAGGGAGGGTTTGGTAGATTTCCTCTTGCAAACAGGCCCTTGCTTCATTTACATTCCCAATTTACTGCAGCCGCCCGCCATCAAATTCTCGCGCTTCCACCTAACTATGCCTCTAATCCCTTTGCTTGTCTTCTCCTGCCACCTTCGAGTGCGTTGCTCGCCTATCGCGCTCTTATACTCCCCACTCCCTCCCCTAACACGAGAAATGAAATCCAGCGGGGTTTTTCGAAGCTGTTCTTCGCACGTATGGATAGTCGAGTCTGCGTATAGTCGCTTTATCTGTCATGCATCACGGTAGTATTTTCTTTACCATACATACCCACACAGACATTTCTTACACAGCACATTACACAACACTGTATATATGTATATGTGTGTTGGTGTGTGTGTGTGTGTGTGGTGTGTGGTGTGTGTGTTTGGGGTGTGGATAACATAAATACAAATATATAAACTGCATCCGATAGTTGTTATTCGGGTCTCGAGAATATGGGCCACATCTTAGCTAATAATAATCCCAGGTCCCAGAGTAGAGCAGCCTCAGGGTCCCATCTATGGGACAAATAAAACAAGGGTAGGGGACTCTTTACGCATGGATGGAAAAATCTTCTATTAAAACCACTTCAGGGAGGCACACGACAACCGCCCTGGACTGATCTTCCCGTTATTATGCAGACACCTCAGGAATGGCCTCAGTTCCGGATAAACTGGGGTGAATAGCATGTCATGGAGGGAAATAGATGTGTCAAAAGGACCGTGTAGGACAGAGGACTAAAGGAATAATATATATCTATATATATATAATATAATATATATATATATAATATATATATATATATATATATATATCTAGATATATATATCGATCAGTACACACACACACACACACACAACACACACGCACACACACACACAACACACACACACACACACACACACACACACACACACACACAACACCATATATATATGTATATATATATAGATGTGTTGTGGTGTGTGTGTTGTGTGTACATATATATACAACATGTATTGTGTATTATGCAATAGGTTTTCACCACGTCTGATATTATATAGCTATCGATCAAATTGCACGCACGCACGCACACACAACACAAAACACACACACACACACACACACACACACCCACCCACACCACACACCCACACACATAATTATATATATTATATATATGATATTATATATATATATATATATATACTATATAATATATATATATATATACGATATATGGCTGTTGCTTGTGGTGTGTGTGGTTGTGTGGTGTGTGTGTGTGGGGTTTGTGTGGTGTGTGTGTGATGTGTGTGTGTGTGGGTTTGTGTTGGTGTGTAATTTATCTATAATATATTATTATATACCCATTATACTATATAGATATATCATAATTATATATGATATATGTATATATATGTATTTATATAATATAGATAATATATTATATATATCTCATGTGGTGTGTAGTTATATATATACATATAATATATATATTTATATATATATAGATATATAGATATATATAATATATATAATAATAGTATATATATAATAGATATTATACATGTGTGTTTGTGTGTGGTGTGCAATATATAAGTTACTTTGCATTTGGACAATCCATACATTATTCCTATAAAAAAACGAACTGATTAATCAATATGAAAACCAATCAGCCTTAAGGCTATTCTAGTTTTAGTGTAAATATTTACGGGCTTCTGTATCAATATTCAAAACTTTCCTCAGTCAGAAAAAAATGCTAAATTGCGAAACGTATCTTCTCTAATGAGAATAGTAGGAATATACTCTATGAATACTCATCTCAACCTCGCCTGAATGACAAGCTTTTATCGAAACCATAGCCGATATCGAACTCTAAAGTTCTCTATTAATTATCATGTGCCACATCATCTCTCGAATTAACTAAAGTATGGTCTCCGATCTGGGGACGCGAACCTCCTGGGGTACTACGAAGGAATGCTTGGTACACGAGGCTATAAAAGTATCAGGATAGGAATAATAAATGATAAGATGAATTTGTACAAGACAAATATACTGATATATGTACAAATATCGTAGGCATAGGTGTATATATAGAAACATAAATACTTACATATTGTACATACCTACATGCATACATAAATACATACATATCTTAAGTCCTCTTCCACCTTAACATCTTGGTACGAGCTACAAGTGATGGGTGTGTTGGATGTGGTGACAAATAGGACAATATAGGCACTATTCTCTCCAGATGTAAATCACGGGAGGCAAGGAATCCGTCCTAAGATGGTACTTAAGATATCGAACACAGCTCTCGTACTCTAGATTCTAGCTCCTCAGGATGGAAGGTCACTGTTGGTGCATATGGGATGTAGGGACTTTCCTTAACCATGGATACTACTAAATTAATTGTGTTATATGAAATACTCAGGAATAGAAAAGGCCAAGGGCAGTTTTGCAAACTATCTATCTATACATCCCCCTCTCTATATATGTATTTATCAAAGCAAAATGCCACTAATATACGTCATGTACCGTGTATATTCACCTACACAATGGGTATATAACTATATATATGTATGTAAGTTATGTTATATGTATAAATGTGTGGTATATAGGTATATAGATAATATAATATATATATATTATAATATAATATATATATGTGTTGTGTGTGTGTGTGTGTGTGTGTGTGTGTGTGTGTGTGTGTGTACACATGTATATATGTGTATATGTATAAATGTATGCGTATATATACATATACATTTATACATATACATAAATATACACGCACGCGTATATAATATATATGTATGTATGTGTATATATAATGTAGATGTATGTATGTATTTATATGTACACTGTCGGGGTGTGTGTGGGTGTGTGTGTGTGTGTGGTGTGTGTGTGTGTGTGTGTGTGTGTGTGTGTGTGTGTGTGTGTGTGTGTGGTGCGTGTGTGTGCGTACAATGTGTACAAACACACACATATATATGTGTGTGTCTGTGGCATGCTGGCATTTGCGCGAGCTTCCGTGTGTGTGTGTGTGTATTTGCATGCGTATGTCATTCCCGCATATGCTTTCCGTTGATGTAACATAGTAGCCTTCTTGCCTCCTCCCTGCGCAGTCCCACTCCCTCACTTCATACAAGGCAAAAGCTTTAACTTTGAACATGTGACCTCGGGAGTAGCATACAGCAAGCACGGTAATGGAAGGGCTTTCTGAGGTTAGAGGGCTAAGGGAAGTATTTCGATCCACCGAAGAAATGCTAATGTTTTCTCCTCTGTTACAAACCTTTGTGTGTGTGCTCCTCTAAATCCTATGCATGTTTGGGTTGGTTATAACTGTGTAAATTCATATGTAAAATATTACCTTGGTATCAAAGTATACAGTTAATAATAATATATATATATAGTATATATATAGATAGATAATATATATATATATTCATATATTATATATATGTTGTAGGGATTTAATACAAAAAACAATGTATATATAGATGTATTATGTCTAATATATATAAATGATATTGAGATATATATATATATAATATATGATATGCACATATACAAACATGCATGAACACACATAAATATAGTATCATATGAGAGATATAAAAGATATATATATATATTATAGATAATAGAGATATATTAATATATATATATATATATATATATATTCAAACATATACATACATACACCTCCCCACACGCGCACACACACACGCACACACACACATACACACACACACACACACATACTCACACACACACACATACACATACACACACACATACGAGTATATATAAGGCCTTTTTTGTAGCATTTTCCGAAACCCCTAACAGTCTGATACAGGTTATTGTAACCTGTTGAAACAGTTCGGTTTGTTTCAGTTTGTATGCCTCTCCCTTAATACAAAGTGATACACCCAAAACAGCCAATCAGAGCACAATATTTTTCAAATATATTACACATAGTCTGAGATACAGACTATTAAATTATTTTCATCATTTACGAATCGCATCATATGTTTCTTGATACAAAATTATTTAAGAAAGATGCATAAAATGTTTATGTGCCTTTTTAGCAGTACATCAATTACATGTCAATCATGACGGTCGCTGAAACGACATGTTCCGAATCATAGGACGTGGTATCGACTTCGGTGGGTTGAATGCCTTAAAAAGCATTTTGTATCTCTATGATATAACCTTACAAGCTGAAAAGTATCAAAGAAAAATGATGTGTATCGAATTGATGATATAAGTCACGCAATAAGATAAGTAAATGCCCGTGATTATTGGAATCATCTAGTTGTTCGAGATTCGGACTGTTCGAACACGGACTCGCTCGCAGTAGCCATGATACGTTCCAAAACCTTGGGCAATTTCCACTTTTCATATGAATGAAGAATGCATGTAATAAAAAAAAGGAAATGTTTTGACTAAACCTGAAAAATGCATTTAAAAGTTTCTATAATTGGTGTGTATAAATAGTGGATAGTGGAAAGCAGTCAGGTACTTTACCATTCTATTTGAAGCCTCCGCAATGTTTTATTTGTAATTAAAAATCATACCAGCACATTAAGTACTGTAATGGTTTTCTTTTGGCTTTTTATGTGACCTAAGTAAGAAAAATAAGCTACAAAAAGCATACATATAAATATTCTATAGATATATATCATATAGATTAGTAGAGAGATAATATATCATTATATATTATATATATATATGTTATATATATGTGTGTGTAGTGTGTGTGTGTGGGTGTGGTGGTGTGTGTGTGGTGCGTGTGTGTGTGAGGGTGTGTGTGTGACCGTGCTGTGTGTGTGAGTGTGTGTGTGTGTGTAGGTGTTGCATACATATAGGTGTGTGTGTATGGTGGGTGTGTGTGTGTGTGTGTGTGTGGAATGTGTGTGTGTGTGTGTGGTGTGTTTGTGGTGGTGTGATAATTAATGTGCTTGTGAGTGTGTGTGTGTGTGGTGCGTGTGTTGGTCGTGCTTTTTGTGGTGTGTGGGGTGCATGTATATGTAGTACAATATAGAGGCATAGGTGTAATAGAAACATTAAATACTTTCATATTGTACATAACCTACATTGCATACATACATACAACAGATCTAAGTCTCTTCCACCCCTTAAACATCTTGGTACGAGATACATGTATGTGTGTGTTGTATGTGGTGACAACAGACAATATAGCACTGTTCTTTCCAGATTTAAATCCATCGGGAGGCAGGATCCAGTATAAGTGGTACTATGACAGAAGCGAACACAGCTCTCTTCCTTCTACGATTCTATAGCTCCTCCAGGATGGAAAGTCACTTTGGAACTACGAAATTAATTGGGTTATATGAAATCTCAGATATGGAAAAAGGCAAGGGCTTAATAGATATATATAGATAATATATATAGTCTCATATATAGTTATGATCTATAGAGAGATATTATATAGATATATATATAGGGATCAGATGATATATATAAATATCCTATATATTCTTATATAGATTTATTTAGTGATATATATATACATATATAATATATATTATATATATACTATATATATTATTATCTATATTATAATATAGACAAATATATATATTATATTTATATAGATATATTTATTATAATAGTATATATATATATGTATGTATAGACGTATATATGTGTGTGTGCCTGTGTGTCTGCATATGCATAGAGAGATAAACACGTACAATAACAAGCAGTACATAAAGGAGTATGCTAATATCATGACACCAGTATGTTTTGTGATAAGTAAACAGATAAACCAGCACTCAGAGGTTGTTTCAAAATTCACAATGTTGATATTCTTTGTACACTGTTAGCTTTGCTTCATCATCCCTGCATCTTTCTTTTTTAATTGTACTGAGAGTGAATCGGCTTATAGCAGAGCTGTACTTGGTCTTGTATTTGAACTTTTAATAGAAAAATTTAAGTTGTTCACTGCGTTGATGAAGTAAATTCCGTGTCATAAGAAGGCGTCAGAGTGTAGTAGTTCCTTTATTCTCTACACCATGATAAGCACATCCTACATTATCCTATAATGTGATTATTACGTATAGTGAAACTTACAGTAATTCCATCCATGTTTTCGAAGGATCCGGTAAGTATTAAAACAATTATATTTTAATCAGCCAATTCGTAGGCAAATTGCTACTTACTTGAAGACAGAAAGATCTAGCCATAAGCAGTTAGGCTATAAACTACATTTCACTATTACAATGGCATAAGGATAAGTCCATATGCGAAGCTTAGCTTCGCCCGGGCTATGCCCATGAGGGGAGGGCCCGGCTGTGTTCGATAATGCCGACTCGCTCAACGTGTGTCAGCTGGTGCGGACTCGGCTGAATCAAGAGTCCTTGCCGCGCGTGGTGGCCCAGCCACAAAGCTAGTAACTCCGGGAGACAATGCTAACTTCTCGCGACCGGGCGGGGCGCGCACGCCGACCCCTGATGACGAGGTATTTTTTCTTGGTTGGGGGGGGGGGGGGGGAGGGGGGGGCACACGTTACCACTGTACAAGCCGGAGGCTAAACAATGGCAATTGAGAGCATTGACTTTATCACTGATAGCTAATCAAAGCTCGGCCAACCAGCGGATTTCATTGGCTCATGATAACACGCATTTGTCCTATGTCTACAATTTTAGGATATGAAAATAATAAGGATCAGTTTACATCCCAGTAATATATATATTCAAACGACCATTCAAGTTATGTATGTTTATTACGTGTATGTGTGGTGTGGGTGTGCGTGCGTGCGGTGCGGAGGTGTGTGGGCGTGTGCGTTGTGTGTGTCTGTGTGTGCGTGCGTGCGTGGGTGAGGTGTTGTGTGTGTGTGTGTGTGGTGTGTTGTTGTATACGGTGGCGGTGTGGGTGTGGTGTTGCACAATCTCATTTATGATGAAAAAAATGTTACTTTCAGAGATCCACTCTATATTAAAACTAAGTAGGACTGTCTCAATTAATGTTTATATCTCATCAATAAACTTGTATACTTTGTCCCCACTTTTGTTTTCATTATCTACATTTTTCTGTGTTTTTCCAATTTCATATTCAAAATGAGATTATATGTGGCATCTATCTATTGGGAAGGTACAGGAAGGAAGAAAAAGTTAGAAGCCTTACTCGAGTATTCTCAAAAACAAAAAATTTTTAAATTACATTATGATTTGTTACTCTCCCCCTCACACTTATCTTGTAAACTAGTGACCCTCCTGTTGACGTGACCAATAATGCAAGTATATAAGAACACAGGATTAACCTAACCGAATTCGTAATAAGTCTTCATTAGATTTACATCTATTTTAAAATCGAATTCGATTTGAGTATCCTGACTGAAACAGTACATTCCGGCATATGATAAATACAGATGCAGATTAAACCAACTCCAGAAAAGCTGCAACGAAAAACGATATATTATATAACACGCAATCTGTCCATGATATCTTAAGAGTAGTTACACCAGATTTTAAAGGATCTGACGTGTGAACATGAACTCGGCAGAAACTGCAGGGGAAAATGTAAATACATGAAAATGTGTGTGTGTGTGTGTTTTGTGGTGTGTGTGTGTTGTGTGTGTGTGTGTACATATAATATTTTATTCATACCTACATCATGTGTGTGTGTGGCTTCAGGTGTGTGTGTGTGTGGTGTGTGTGTCGTGTGCGTGTGTGTGTGCCCCGTGTGTGTGTTGTGTGGTTGTGTGTGTCGTATTGTGTGCATAATTTTTATTATCCATACATTATGTGTGTGAGTGTAAGTGTGTTGGTGTGTGTGGTGTGTGCGTACGTTGTATATATCGCTTACCACCCATGTCTTATCATACTAATGTTCAAATAACTACCTCATCACTGTTACCCTGAGGTTAAGATGGTTTCAATACAAACAAAAATTGTTTATGCGTTTACCTTTCTTCCCACTTGAGTTTATTTTATGACTTCTTATTATTCAGGAAGAAAAAGACCAAACTTAATTTGCTCATTGTCATTAGACTTTGAGGTAATCAAGATGAAAACTTTTGCAATGAAGAGACATACTCTGCTCTGGCTGTTGAAACTTAGATGTTGTTAGTTGTGGTCGTAGGAAGACCACATAACCAATCAAAAAACACAAACAACAAAACACACAGTGCGAGCGTACACACGCACGTACACAGAAAATACCAACCACACAAATCCGTACACGACATTACAAAACACCAACGTAACACACACATACGCCACACGGCAAACACAGCTACAAACACACACAGACAGTACTCAAACACTTACAAACATACACACACGGTACTCAAACACTTACCAATCGCCGTAGACCACACAAACCCACACAAATATCCACACTCATACACCCACGTACACGCACCGCACACAACTTAACCCAACCGTGATTATAGCTGCTGCTTCGCCGTCTCCGGAGGTGACACTGCGGGCAAGCACAAGGCCACAGCTGAGACCGGGCTTCATTACCTTATTATATTATGGCTCCACGCGCTGCCACATGAATAGAAAGAGGCAACACGGTACGGCAGGAGCCTCACTGGTGCCGTTATCGTCTTTAGTCCGGACTTTTAGGTTAACTTGCTTCTTATCGACCCGTGTATGTGTGAACTGGTGTGTGTGTGTGGTGTGTGTGTGTGTGTGTGTGTGTGTGTGTGTGTGACTATACACACACACAAAAACACACACACACTACAAACACACACCACACCAACATAATATATATATATACATATAATATATATATATATATAATATATCTATATATATAATATAATCTATTACCTGTCTATCTATCTACCGATATAGGTGTGCATCTGCCTGTATATGGGTGTATAACCCGTGTTGAGTGTTGCTTTTGTAATATGTATACATTAAATAATGTCTGTATCTATGTTCTATAGCGTCTGTGTGTGTGTGTGTGGTGTTGTGTGTGTGTGTGTTGTGTGTGTGGTGTGGTGTGTGTGTGTGTGTGTGTGGTGGTGTGCATCATATATATAATATATATGATATTATTATATATATATATATATTAGAATATATATATATATATTGTGTGTGTGTGTGTGTGGTGTGTGTGTGCATTCACACACACACACACACACACCACACACAACATATATATATTATATATTATAATATATTATTAATAATATATATATACTCGCATATAGATCATATATATAGTATATATACAGAGAGAGAGAGAGGGGGGGGGGTGCATAGGTATATGAAAGTGCTTGTATTCAAATTCACTGGAAATCTCAGCGATACAACAAACAACATGAAAGATCCTCTTTGATTTAAAAATCAATAATGCCCATAAAAGTATTTTCCGTCATGCACCCGAGATCCAAAACAAAGGTAATTAAAGGTGAGGCACTTTGACAGGATTATCAATTTTCATATAGTTATAAAGAGATGAATAGATATAGTGAAAAATAATCTTGGTTCCTCTTTGACTGGTTAATTGTGTTTGTATGTTTATCTCTCTCTTTCTCTCTCTCTCACCTATCGTCCTCTTCTCCCTTTGTGTGTGTGTGGTCTGGTGTGGGATATATATGTAATATAAATAGATATTGCGCTCGCTATCTCTTCTCTCTCTCTCTCTTCTCTCTCGCTCTCTCTCTCTCTCTCTCTCTCTCTCTAGCTTATCCCCCCCCGCCGTGTGGGTGTGAGTACAAGATATATAATATATTATATATATATATATATATATATATATATATATATATCATATATAATATACATATATATATATATATATATATATATATATATAGATAGATATATATATATATATACAGATAGATCACTTTATGGGTGCCGCGGTGGCCGAATGGTTAGAGCGTCATGACTCAAGAATGTAACGACGGCAATCTAGAGTTCGAGGGTCGAGTCACCGGCCGCGCGTTGTTCCATTGGGCAAGGAACTTCACCTCGATTGCCTGCTACACCACTGGGGTGGGACCCAAGCCAACTCAAGTCAGTGCAGGTAAATGGAGAGGTGACTCGATAAAAAAAAACACCGGGCGGAGGCATGGCAAAAAACGCCGCTCTAAATTGCTAAGAAAAAAATCATGGAAGCATGATGTCAAGGCCCGCGGTGGGCGAATGGTTAGAGCGTCGGACCAAGACGTCACGACGGCAATCTGAGTTCGAGGGTTCGAGTCACCGGCCGGCGCGCTGTTCCCTGGGCAAGAACTTCACCCGATTGCATAAACTACCCCACTAGGTGGTCAGCAGCCCAAGTCAGTGTGGTCCCAAGCCCGGATAAAATAGAAGAGAATGATACCTAAAAAGTTAAAACCGGCACTCTCCGGGGGAAAGGAAATGGGATCTACATGTACTCACCCAAGGAGCCATCACAACATAAAACTACATTAAAGTATTGTTACGCCGGCCACTCGCTCTCGCACCAACACAAGGCAAGGCTTAGGCAGGAGAGCGTGTATTCCACAGTGTCGTGAAAAACTGTAACAGCTCAAGAGGCACAGAGCACCACAGGTCCCAGAACACCCCGGAGGGGAAAACGCAACGGGGCGAGGCAGGGCACGGAATTAAACACAAATGACAGTCTTTCCTTTATTTACAAAGTTATTTACCCGTACACTTTCTATCGGCATCAACTTACAGGGGGAAACCAGCATGTCACACTGCACGCTACAGCTTATAACAGTGCAACACGAATATCAGGTCACAAGGCACACACAGCACGGTAAACCACAGGAGGCAGCACCCAACATGCGTTCTCACGGCTTGTTCCTCCGCTCCTCCCGTACAGCCAGCTGCGTCATGTGCTTACAGGTCCCTTCATGTAACACTTTTCGCACAGAGACAAAGACACTGGCGTAGCACCTCACCCCCTACAAGCGACGACCCGTCTGCTCTGTATACTAAACTGAAACAAACTACAGAAAAAATTTAAATAAAAATTCAGTAATCAGAAAACACAAAAATCTGTCATCCAGCGCGGTTCTCGCTCGGGCTGTTCCTCGGGCTGCACGATCCGGAGAGGTGTGGGCGGCGGCTAGGATGGCAGCGGCACCCAGAGGGATATCTCCTGTCCCAAGACCTAGCTCATGGTCCACCACTTACGTATGCCGCATCGCCCTCACCGTCCAAATGTCGTCTCATCTCGGTCAGCGTTCTGCAAACGTCCTCCATCGCCGACTACGCGCGGCTAACGTATCTTATTTTTCCACCATGGCCCAGGAGTAGCTTCCTGGCCATGTAACGCACAGCCGGTCCACGTGGACAGCAGACGTCGTTTCGCCTCTGCGAATTGATAGGTGCCATCAGAAAGGGCGTACCACCGTGTAGGCCAATCCCAGGGGCCTCTGTAGCTTCGGGCGAGAGCACTCGCTTCGAAGCGGGGTATTTTTTCGGGCAGCCATACTCCGTCACTTATATTGAATACCTCACATCCTCATATGTCGGTCATAGGTCTCCTTTCATGGCATGGCCGGGGACTATCTTGAGCTTGACACGAACTCGTCGGTGACCTCCGCCAGGTTAGCGGCGATACGGTGCGCCAAGGTCCTCGAGGACGGTCAGGCAACGGCCCCACACCAACCAACTCCTTCTCCCTGACGACTCTTCTGGATGTCCACTTCCCTCACAAGTACCCAGCCTTGCACCAGCTGGCACCTCTGGGCCTTATCAGAGAATTAGCTGATCAAACTGTAAACTAACCCCTCCCCTGCGTCAACAGGCTCCGCCAACCGCTACGCCATCAAGCCAGTGCAGGTTTTGACATGGGCTATGTGGCCCTATACTCCACGGCATCACTCTTGAAGACGACATCGGATTCGAGACCTTCTGTCCCTGGGGGCAAGGTGCGGTCGCTCAGCCGTAACTAACTCTGCCAAGCCAACCTCTGGAAGCACAGGCACATCTTAACCGTGCACCTCACACACTTCCGTCCAAGTCGACAACAAGCCTACTCTGAGTCAGGTAGTCCAAGGCCCAAGCAAAGCAGTGCTCGTCCAGATGCGGCCACTACACTCGGCAGCCGATTCCACCGTGCTGCCCACACCAAACGAGCCTCCACTGGCACCTAGCTGCACACAATGCCCGTGACACGCAACACAGGTCTCTGTGGTCGTATGGCACGTCGCATAGTGGCCAAATATCAGGTTAGCAAATAGGTTCTTGCTAGCCCCAGTGTCCACCTGTCGGCTAGACATGGCTTCCATATACTGAGCCTTCCACCTATGCATCGTGGCTGGTCTGCCGGCAGCTTACCCAAGGTCGGGGACCCGGGAAAACGAGGACGGCTGGGGGTTCGGACCCCTATCAGCCAGCCTGTCGAGTTTTACAGCCCTTGTAAACTTCCTTAGCTGGACATACACTCGGATGGTGACCATAATGCCACAGTCCTTGCAGCACCTGTGGAAGGCATCAGACAATTCCATCCGGTTGAGAGGACGTGGTCTACGCTCCCTCGACACGACTAAGTCAGTGCCCTACGCTCTCGCAGCCCCAACACAAGCCTTAGAAAGGGCTCGAGGCCTCACCTTCCTTCAAGCTACCATCTCCACCTTAGCACTGTCCCGGAGGGTCACGGCGGGGCCGGAGGCAGTTGGCCCTAGGCCACTGGTTGCTCAGGAAGGCCTCGAACTCCAAGGGCCCTCGCCAAGCGCCACCTGCAGGTCCTGAGGGTGTGCTTGTGACGTAGATTTGAAGCTGTGGTCCTGCAAAGCGTCAACAAAGGAAATCGCGGGCCATGGACCAACAATCATCTCTCGCGATCGGCAGGGTACGACTCCTACCAGCGCCTCCAATCTGCCAGCTGGGACAGTGTCTCCCCACGCTCCACGAGGTCCGCTTCCCTCAAGTGTGGCCAGATCGTAAGCGGCATGGTGTGAGTTGCCCGACGAAACGGGCGTTTCAAAGCCTCTTGCCACGCGGGTAGGGCATGTTGTGGATGGCGGCAGATGCCAACACTTCACGCGGGGGCCCCTTAGCGCGTTACAAGACTTGCAAGGGCCCTTCTCTTCCTGGCTCCAGCCTGGGCAGATGCCAGCATTTCAAATTGGCGGAATATGCCTCCCAGGCAACTCCGTCGTACTCAGCTGGCTTAACGCTGACCACAGAATGTCTGGGAGCCGCGGGGCTGCAGGGTGGAGAACGCGTGCCGTGAATACCACCACTGGGGGGGAGGCAGGCGGGTGAGGGGAGGCAACGAGGCGGGTTGACGGGTCCGCGTTTTGCGCCACCTATACCACCAAGGGAGCGGTTCCGGATGGGTCCCAAGCCTTCTGCAGCGACCACGGCTGCGGACCACGACCGATCGCGGAGGCCCGGGGGTTCTGCCACAGACCCAGGCAGACCAGTAAAATCTGACACTCTGGCATCTGTGCCAGGAAACCTTCGTCTTCTCTCTGATGCAACGTTACTACTCGTTGACGCCGACCTTTCCCCTTCACTGCCTCCCTCAGGCCCTGAACCTCGCCCTCAGAGTCTGCACCTCCTCCCATCAGCTTCACTCTTCACGCTGTTGCAGGCCCTTGTCGGGTACTGCTGAGTTTAATCTTCACAGATTGCGAGATATTGCTCCTCGTAGCACTCAACAATTTGGAGAATGTCTATGCCTTCTGCTGCTTCGCGGACGAGATGGTGCGCCTGTCGCGTGCCCTCTGTGCCGCTCTTTGCCCCTTGTTCCATTTCCCCATCATACACGGCAGAATGGCAGTGTCAGGTCCATCTGGCTCGGCTTAACCTCACTCGTGCCTGCATCAGTCAAGCCTCTCTCCCTCATGGCTGCCGCCATCCTTTGGACGACAGATAAATTCCGGCGCTTTCCAATGATCAAGATATCCAAATCCCAATCCTGACACCAATGTACGCCGCCACCTCGTTCTCGCGCCACCAACACAAGGCAGGCTAGGAGACAGCGTTGCTATCCACAGGGTAACCCGTGAACACTGAACAGCTCAAGAGCACCGAGCACCACAGCGTCCCAAGAACACCAGGAGGGGAACGCCAGTGGCGAGGCAGGGCACGAAATAAACACAAAAGACGTCTCTTACTTTATTTACAAAAGTTATTACCCGTACACTTTTCATTAGGCACAATACAGGGGGAAAACCAGCATGTCATACGAACGCATACAGCTTAAACAGGGACAACACGAATTATCAAGGTCACAGGCACAACACAGGTCATTCACCAGCGAGCAGGCACCCAACTGGTCTACGGCTTGTTCTCCGCTCTCCGCTCACAGGCCAGCTGCCTGCGTCAGTTTTCCCAGGCCTTCATGTTAACACGTTTCGCACAGAGACCAGAAACACTGGGGGTACAAGCAGTCTCATGCTGAGACCACGGCGGCTCAGAACATTGAACCTACCGTAAAAGATAAAGAAACTTCATTTATGGTTGGTGTCAAGATATATATATATATATATATATATATCATATATAAATATATACATATATAATATAATATAATATATACATGTATATTCTATATATATATATATCTATATATATATATTATATATATTATATCTAATATATATAATAACTGTGATGCGTGTGTATAATATATATATATATATATATATTATATATATATATAATAAAATATATAATCTATATATATATATGTATGTGTATAGAATTTAAAATATTATCTATTTACTATATATAATATGTGTGTGTGTGTTGTGTGTGTGTTTGTGTGGAGGGTGGTGGCTATTTATATATATTATATATTATATATATTATATTATATAGAGATATATATATATATATATATATAGTTCACACATAAACACACACACCACCACACACATGTATTTGTCTAACTATATCTCTATCTAACGCTGAAACGGAACTGTAGATAAGGATACTGTCTGTGGTGTGGTGTTTGTGTGTAGTGTGTGTGCGTGCGTGCGCGCGTGCGGTACAACGGTTAAAAGAGTATATCATCAATTGAGCAGGTTGTGCCCCCAAAAGCAAAAATGCTTCAGCAAGAATTTCTGAA
>NC_051391.1:52389925-52399925 GCF_015228065.2 Penaeus monodon
TATAAATTTTAGTATTAATATATGTACATACAGGTAAAATTTATATATATATATATATTTTTACATATATATATGAAATTTTATTGGCTATATTATATATATAAGATATATAATATAAAAATATAATATATATAAATGTGATAGGTTTAAACTACATAAATACGTATTTGTATGCATATGTGTGTGTGTGTGTGGTGTGTCTGTGTGTGGTAAAATATAATTGCATGATACCATAATATCAACAAGAAGAGCTTTTTTTATCATTCATATGTAGGGTTAATTATATTGGTAAATATATAAATACATACATACTGTTAATAGATAAATCATCCATTGAAATGTTAGTATTTCTTTTACTTTAAGTCTATTCTAAGTATATAAATTCTTGTTTTTGTTAATTATATGCTTTTCTTATTAAAACATTATTAATACACACACACACAAAAACACACACACACACACACACACACAAAACACACACACACACACAACACACACACAACCACACACACACACACACACACACACAACACAAAATATATTATATATATATATCTTATATATATATATTTTTATATAATAAAATATATATATTGAATATATTTATATATGTATATAGGATTTCAAATAATTATTTATATAAATAATAGGGTTTAATTAAAAATATGAAAAATTTGAATATTAATGAGTTAGGGAGCTTTGGGGCCCATTTAAAAAACAACATAATTTTTTTTAAAAACCACACACACACAATGCGTAGTAATGTATATTTATACATATTATATATTTATATTATATTATATATATATATATATATATAATATATATGTATAAATAATTATAACATTATATATATATATATAAATATTGGTATACATTATTATAACATTATAATTTATACTATATACATATATATATATATTTTATATATATAATTTATATATATATATATATTTTAGAAAATGAAAAACATATTTTATAGAAAAAGAAAGGCTTTATTTATTGGAAGGTTTAAATATGTCATGTTATACGTATGTAATAAAATTTGTATACCAGTATCTGAAACCTTATACAACAGAATTCCTCATGTTAGAAAAATGCTTTTGAATGGCATTTAGTGAATTTATTAGTTTAATCTTCAATTAAACAGATGTATGTTCAAATGACGATCAGGAAATCATGATTTTTTGCTATGACACTGCGATTGTTAAAGTTGACTTGGGTATTTAGGGCCCTTTGAATAAATTTCCAAAAAGGAACCAAAACAAAATTCGGGCCAGCGATTGGTGTGTTTTTTATAAGATGAATAAAAAGGCGCTGCTCCCTTTTTTTGAAATTTTTTTAAATTTTTTTTTTACACGAGGATTGAGAAAAAAAATTCTGGTTGTTTTTTATCTAAATTGTTAGAACTAAATTTCCCTATTCATCCCATCAGTTCTCAAACGTTTCTGTAAACCATTTAAAACGTACCAACACGAGAATGTAAATTTAAATGACCCAAAAATTAATTTATGGGAACATCCCGAGTAACACATTTTAAAACAAATGTTAAAAAAAGGGTGGTTAAAACATGATAAAAAAGGTAAAAAAAACTCCAAAAATGTTCTGTAAAACACAGGTTCCGGAATTTTTAAAAAGTAAAACCCTCCGCTTGTTTCCCTTTGGGAAAAAACATTTTAAACATTTATTCATCCTTCTTTCAAATTTGGGTTCTAAGTTTTTCTTAAATTTAGGGACTCCTTTTTTATAAAATCGGAACTTCTGTTTAAATTTCTTAACTGTAATGTCTGTCATGGTTGGAACATTTAATTTCAAAGGATTTTATTAGTTCCCGCAATTTTCAAAACGTTTACCTTTAAAGGAGAGGTTTAATATAAATTGGAACTAAAAATTAAAGGTTTTGTTGGTTTATCCTGTTTTTAAAAAAAATAGATGGTTAATGGAACAGAAAAAGAAAAGACGGCAAAGGAATTATTTAATAATCATTCAACAGGAAAACCCTAAACAAAATAAAAAGGGCCCAAAACCTAAGGCGAAAACCCCCCTAAACCCTAATGAGCAATTTTTCCCCGCCTCTTTTGCCTCGGGGTTAAAGGAATGCTTTGATAGATATCCGAAGCGTTCCTTGTTTATGGGTCAGGATATTGCCTCCTCTGGTTGGGGAAAGTTATAGGAGGCGTAAGCTCATGTCCAAAACCTTGCCTCCATAATGTAATGGGTTCGGAAAAGTTTGTAATTAAAAAACAAAGATTATAGTTTTGGTATTTTTTTTAAGGTATACCCTTGTATTTGGGCATCCTGGTGGCGGCCCGGCAACAATACAAGTTGAATTTAAAATTAGTAACGAAAAAGGGCCAAAACAAATGCATTTAACAAAAATTTCATATTACCATAATAGGTTTAAAAATTTGGTATTGCCAATCCTTGGATGAATAGAGGTATCATATAATTTTGGGGGGGTAAACCCAGCTATAATGGGGGAATACTTACCCTTGAAGGTGTTTTATTTAAAAGTTTGGAAATAAGGTACTAATTAACCTAGCAATTTAAAAGTATGTGTTTGCTTAAAGTTTAAACATGCTTAAGGGATTATTATGTTTTTGTTATAGTGGTAAAGCCAGTACCATTTAGCCAGGGGGGTTGTCCCCTTGGGTTTTGGGAGGGAAGGACGGAATAACTTTTTACAATTGTAAGACATATCTACGTTATACTGACAGAACTGAATGACATGTCAGTTACATTCATCCACAGTTACTATTATATATATATATATATATATATATATATAATATATATATATATATATAATATATATATATATATATAATATATAATATATATATACATTATAATTATGTATATATATTATATATATTATATATAATAATATATATATATATATATATATATATATATATATATTGTATGTACATATATATATATATATATATATATATATAAACATATATTGTAGAAAAAATGAAAGGCTTTATTTTATTGGAAGGATTAATATGCCCATGTATATACCCTATGTATATAACATTTGTATACCTGTATCAGTATTAACCTTATACAGTAGGATTCCTCATGTTAGATAATGCTCCTGGGATGGCAGTTAGTGAATTTATTAGTTTAATCTTCATATTCAGCATATGTATGTTCAAATGATGATACAGGATAGGCATAATTTCTATTGCTATGGCACTCCTATTGAAAATTGTTGACTTGGGTACTCAGTCTTAGAATAAATTTCCAAAAGTAACCAAAACAAAAAATGTCCTAGCTGTGTTGGTGTTCTTGGTATAATGATGAATAAAGGTGACTGTTGTACATTATTTTATAGTACATCATACTTTATCTTTTTATATTACACGGGAGATCCAGAAATCTCTCAGTGGATGAATTTATTCCATGTAGATTGGGAAGAAACTGGAAAAGGGAAATAAACTCAGGCTTCAGAAACTGTCATTTGTGTTATGCATTGCCGCGGATACACTTACATCAACAAGTTTTTGTACTCTGGTCTACTTCCTGTCAAAATGTTCATATGTATAATGTGTGATTGAACGGGTATTGGTAAGGTGATTGATGGGTATGTATGCATTACCATTGAAAAAAATATTGTGAAACTAAGAGAATGATTAAACATAATTAGAACAAGAATTAAAAAGCAACTTTTTGAGGAAAAGGAATAATTAAAAATAACATTGTTTCACACAGAGAATACTTAAACACAGAAGATAGAGGTAATAAGAGGGTAATGGCAATAACGTAAACGTGAGGACACCGTCGTAATTAACAATGGGTAATCTTTAGATTCACAGATGTTTCGATGATTCATACCTCTATCTTCTTTTCAAGACCAAGACCAAGTACTAAAGACGTTTGCAGCCACACAAAATGAATACGTTTTGCATATAAACAATTACGTAAAAAAATTACACAACCATGACCGGTACATATACAATTAAAAAATCTTAATAAGAACATGGTCTTAAGTATTTATAGTATTTCAGTTCAAAGGGCAAGAATACTACAGTAAATTGTTAAGAATGTGTGATTTTCAATTGGGAGAACAGGCGGATGACCGTTTTATAAGACGGTTCTGAGTTTAAGTTTTCTATTTTTATTCAGTATTCCTTTGCCTCAAAAAGTTACTTTTTAATTCTTTTTCTGATCATCTTTAAACATTCTCTTACTTTCACAATATAATTTTCAATGATAATGCCTAAT
Source organism: Penaeus monodon (assembly GCF_015228065.2). NCBI lineage: Eukaryota > Metazoa > Arthropoda > Malacostraca > Decapoda > Penaeidae > Penaeus > Penaeus monodon. Next base: position 52,394,159 of record NC_051391.1, read on the forward strand.
ATTCATACCCATCAAACACCTTTATAGTATCAATACCATTTAATCATATATAGTTACACTACTCATGTGTCGGTGAACATTTGGACAGGAAGTACACCAGAGTACAGAAACATGTTAAGGTAACTGTACCCGGGGCAATGCATAACACAAATGACAGTTTCTGAAGCTTGAGTTTGTTTCCCTTTTCCAATTCCTACCAAACCTAGATGAAATAAATTCTTCCACGGAGAGATTTCTCGATCCCCCGTAAAATATGGAAAGATAAAGTTGTATGATATGCAATAAAATAGTGTACAACAGTCACCTTTATTCATCATTATACCAAAAAACACCAATACAGCTAGCCCGAATTTTATTCTAAGGCTTAATACCCAAGTCAACCATTTAACAACAGCAGTGCCATAACAATGAGAATTATGTTTGTCTGTATCGTCACTTGAACATACACCTACTAAGTATAAAGATTAGACTAATAAATTCATTAACTGTCATTTCAAAATCATTATCTAACATGAGAAATTCTGCTGTGTAAGGCTGTTACAGATACAGGTATACAAATTCTTATATACATACGGTATATAAATGACACATTAACCCTTCCAATAAAATAAAGCCTTTAATTTTTTCTATAAGACAAGTTCACATTTTCTAGATATTATATATATTTACATACAGTATATATGTATATATGTATATATACAGTATATATATACATATATTTGTATGTATATACAGTATATATGTTATATGTATATATGTTATACGTATATATGTATATACAGTGTATTATGTATATGTGATATGCAATATGTAAAAATATATATAATACATATTTGTATGCATATGCGTGTGTGTAAAAATACATCCCTATGTGTGTTATTTATAATTCACTCATGCTCGAATATATGTAGAGTAGCTAGACTGACATAGATATATGTTCATATTATATAAGATGTAGATCTTGTGCATTATTTACATAAGTGCGTATGTATGTATGTGTGACTGTGGCATATATGTCCATAAAGCTACATATATATTCATGTTTATATGTACATATACATATACTATGCATTTATACATAAACACAAACATATAGATATGTTAATTACATATGTAAATATATAATTACAATACATACACATAAACGTATATATACAGAATATATATGATTATGCATTAATCAGCGGTAAACCATAATTTGATATGAATCGTTTTTGATAATAAGCATATAATTAACAAAATAATAAGAATTTATATACTTAGGATATACTTAAACTGAAAGAAATATTAACATTTCAATGAATGGATATGACTATGTAACTAAGCAAACAATTGCCATACAAAAGGTTCACTTTAGATAAAGAATCACACGTACAAAGATAATATTCATGTTTTTACATATGCAGAACACAAGTTCTGCATACCTACAAGATATTGTTCTGAAACAATCAGAAACTGTGAATGATGGTAAATGACACGGCATTCTGTCAGTCAAAGTACGTAGATGCGTGACAGAGGGTGTGACCGGAGAGTATAAAAGCCATGTCCGTCCCTTCCTTCATCACTCCACACTTACAACCCGCCGTCATGAAGATCATTGTAAGTCAGATCTTGCTGTGTTACAGTGAATATAACAAAACAAGAATACATATCAATATTCACTTCATATAAGCTACAGTTTATATACATATAAAGACAAACACCATACACATTTATCAAAAAACATGTATGTATGTATTTAAATATGTACCAAATATATATACATACATATACATATAAATGGTAAAAGATTTTTTCGTGTTAATGCTATGGTAGAAAAAACCCCCTATGCAAAAACTAGATTTATTGAAAATGAAACTACTGTTTCGAAATCCACCTGATTTCATCTTCTAGTCTGAAGATGGAAACCAGGATTTCGAAACTGTAGTCTCATTGTCAATAAATCTAGTTCTTGCATTGTGGGATTTTCTATTATACATACATATACGTCTGTATGGATGCGTTTATGTAAACGCGCACACACAAACATACATACACGCACATACACACACATATATATAGTATATTTATATGTATGTATATATACGCATATTTATGCATACATATGTTAATATACAAATATATTTGCGTCTTTATGTATATATATAATATACATTTGTGTATGTAGTAATATTTGTAGTTTTAGAACTACCTTTTCTGTCTTACTGATCTTATAACTATCCAGCTTGTAGTTCTGTTGGCTGCCGCAGTGGCAGCAGAGCAGAAGAGGGAAGCTGAGCCCCACTATGGCTACGCTGGATACTACGGCTTCCCCTACTACTCATACGGCTATAACTATGGAGTCCCTGCTCATGCACATGCTATAGGCAAACGTGAAGCCGAACCGCATTACGGACATTATGCAGGCTACGGTTATACGCGTGGACACCTGTATGCCCTCACGCCCACTCCTACGTCTACACCCACGGCATCGGCAAGAGGGAGGCTGAGCTGATCCTGACCCTCATTATAGAGGCTATGGATACCCGTATGGATACCTATATGCCCCACACGCTCACTCCTACGTCTACACTCACGGCATCGGTAAGAGGGAGGCTGAGGCCGATCCTGAGCCTCATTATGGAGTCTATGGTCTGGCCTTTATCGCCCTTATGGCTTTGGCTTCTATGGATACTTATCGTTACGGATACTAAGGCGTGAATAATCAATCATGAATAAATGAACTGCAATATTTACCTGTCTTTCACTTCCATTCCATGGGTCCCTAAAAATAGACAAACAAAATTATATATATGATTGACGAACAAGTGGGTAATGACAACGTAAACGTGAGGACACCGTAGTAGTTAACAATGATTAATCTTTAGATTCACAGTTTCGATAATTCATACCTATATCCTCTTTTCAAGAAGAACAATTATTAAAGACGATTGCAGCCACACAAAATGAATGAGTTTTGCATATAAACAGTTACTTATGAAAATTACACAAATCATGACAGATACATATACAGTTAACAAATCTCAACAGCAGCATGGTCTGAAGTATTTGTAGTATTACCTGTTAATTTCTTTGAATAAAGGGGGCTTCAGAAGCCAGAAAGAGATGGGCAAGAATGCTACAGTAAACTGTTAAGAATGTGTGATTTCCAACTGGGAGAACAGGCGGATGACCGTTTTATAAGACGGTTCTGAGTTAAGTTTTCTATTTTTATTCAGTATTCCTTTGCCTCAAAAAGTTACTTTTAATCCTTTTTCTGATCATGTTTAATCATTCTCTTACTTTCACAATATTATTTTCAATGATAATGCCTGGCATTCATACCCATCAAACACCTTATAGTATCAATACCCGTTTAATCATATATAGTTATACTACTCGTGTGTCGGTGAACATTTTGACAGGAAGTACACCAGAGTACAGAAACATGTTGAGGTAACTGTACCCGGGGCAATGCATAACATAAATGACAGTTTCTGAAGGGTAAGTTTGTTTCCCTTTTCCAATGCCTACCAAACCTAGATGAAATAAATTCTTCCACGGAGAGATTTCTCGATCCCCCGTAAAATATGGAAATATAAAGTTGTATGATATGCAATAGAATAGTGTACAACAGTCACCTTTATTCATCATTATACCAAGTACACCAATACAGCTGGCCCGAATTTTGTTTTGGTTCTTTTTGGAAATTTATTCTAAGGCTAAATACCCAAGTCAATCATTTAATAAATTCACGAACTGCCAATGCAAGAGCATTATCTAATATAAAAATTCTGTTGTATAAGGTTGTTACAGATACAGGTATCCAAATTTTATATACATACGGTATGTACATGACATATTAACCTTCCAGTAAAATAAAACCTTTTAGTTTTTCTACAATATATTGTACATTATATGCACTATATATATATATATATATATATATATATATATATATTATATAATATGTAATATATATAAACATACATTAATACGTATTTATATGCATATATATGCGTATGTGTATGTGTGGGAAGATCCACCCATATTTGTGATATTTTATAATGCATTCATGTTCGCATATATGCAGTGTAGATAGACTGACATAGATATATGCTCATATATAATATATAATTATATAAAGTGTGTGTGTGTATGTATGTATGACTGTGGAATATATAAGTATATCTACATATATATTCATGTTTGTGTGTATACATATATGTATATAAATGTACATAAATAGATACCTATATACATAAATACTAATCTTATAAGTGTCCAGCTTGTAGTTCTGTTGGCTGTCGCAGTGCCAGCAGAGCAGAAAAGGTAAGCTGAGCCCCACTATGGCTACGCTGGATACTACGGTTTCCCATACTACTTATAAGGCTATAACTATGGAGTCCCTGCTCATGCACATGCTGTAGGCAAACGTGAAGCCGAACCGCATTACGGATACTATGGAGGGTACGGTGTCACACACGGACACCCGTATGCTCCTCACACCCATTCCTACGTCCACACCCACGGCATCGGCAAGAGGGAGGCTGAGGCTGACCCTGACCCTCATTATAGAGGCTACGGGTACCCGTACGGATACTTCTTTGCCCTTCACGCCCATTCCTACGTCCTCATCCACGGCATCGGCAAGAGAGAAGCTGAGGCCGACCCTGAGCCTCATTATGGAATCTACGGTCATGGCCTTTATCGCCCTTATGGTTTTAGCTTATATTGACCTTATCGTTAGGGATATTAGTTGTGAAACTTCAATCGCCAATAAGAGCCAGACTAAAACAAACAGTACATTTATAACAAAAAAAAAAAGTTACATGATATAATATAGGTAAACACAATGACATAAAATTAACGATAATACATATACAATTCAATTGCGGATTATTACTGGGGAGTGGCAGAGAAAGTCGTTCAGAAACAGGCCTGCCCTGGTTTACTCCTGTGTTTAGATATTTCCTGTAAGAGTCGATGAGATTTCTACTCGATTGCTGAAAAAGATAATAACTGTCTGTGTTCTTGTAATGTTCTGATCGTCTGTATATTGCTTTCCATGATGACATCTTACATACCTACCACTTACGTCCGCTGTTACAAATCAAATGCCTGTTTAGCTAGAGATGATCACACTATATTGGGACGGTGCGACATCTCGACATAAAGTATTACATGGAGTATAAGAACTTCGCGGTGTATCGGTACCCAGGGCTGTACTTCAGAAAAGCCAGTGTGGACAGCAATTGACAATTTCTGAAGGCCGTGACTTCCTTTGCTTTGAAAAGCTCTTGATAGCTTAGTCGTCTGTGAGAATCTAATGCCATATAATCGTTTTGTGCTGATTTGATACTCTTCTCTCCCTAGTTCCTACCAAATCCAGGTGAAAGGTATTCATCCAAAATGACGAATTGTGTTGGAAAAATGTAGGGATGGGAATTAATACATTGATAGTGTAAGAAAAGTATCTGACCGGTTTCGATTATACTTTTGTCAGAATATATTTGTTAAAACTAGTGATATACATCTCTTGCGACATTCACCATTATTCACCATTACATAAAAAATACAAAGATCAATTTTTGGCTTTGTTATAAAATATGTGTTCTGCTAAAGTACAATTAAATTTCATATATAATAAAGTTTGTAAAAAGATGAACAGATATGAAATGCAAGCTGATTATATACATATACACGTGTGTGGGTGTGTGTTTGTGTATATATTTGTGTGTGTGTGTGTTTCTGTATATATCGGTGTGTGTGTTTGCGTATATATCTG
>NC_051391.1:52402425-52407425 GCF_015228065.2 Penaeus monodon
CAGTTGTGAGACCCTATCCACGTGAGTACCATTTGCAGAAACACATTATTAAGTTCAGCCATTATAATCTCGTTATGGATAGCTCACCTTGTTGGATAGTCGTGTCCGTAGTTTAATGCAAATCTCTAGTCTCCAGTTAGAAAAGTGTTAACGAGAACGTAGATTTTTATTCAGGGAATATATAGTATGTGTGTACTATTGCACTTACATATGAGTCAATAAAATATAGTAGCGTGCAGTAGTTCTGACACTCTGCAACTGAACAAAAAGAAAACTGCAATCAAAGTTAGAAGCAGGTCTTTTTTTAGATCAAACTTGCAGGGAACATTTGTGAGAATTAAGATCCATACTCACACCTTCACACGCACAGTGCACCAGCTTTCAAAGGTGTTTTTATAACGATCATCCGTAAAGTCCGTAACAATATACGATGTTATTTGACACACGCTGCATGAGGGGGCAGTTAATGATAGGCAAATGGTTTAAATGCATTTCATACTCGTATTGTATTTGAAGTCACTCATACGTACAAACATGCTGTGCCGATGAAACGAACTAGATCTCACAAATAATTTTACGGAAGTTCTTAACAACTAAATTCGTTTTCTTCAAATTATATATGCCTCTAGGTTCTAGTATTATTTAATGTATGGTTCCCTTACTTTGTAAATACTTCAGTCAAGAGATCAGTCTATACTGTTTATACTACGTACATCGTGGCTAAAAGTTTTCCGTATATCCCATACTCTCATCATTACCATCATCAACACCATCATCATCACCACCATCACCATCATCATCACCACCTCCATCACCATCATCATCATCGACATCATCCTCATTATAAATATATGATAGAAATAAGGACTCTTGATGATTGGTAACCTAATACCGCAATGGTGTAAATTACGATGAGTCAGGGGCTGAAAGCAGTGTGCTATATATTTTGCTAATGATGATTAAGAGACATACATGAACACAAAAGCCGAGATAAAGATTCGTGAGAAAATGATTCTTAAAGAAAAGGAATTAGAAAAAAATAATTTGCCAGTCTTCTTTTTGTTGTCTTCCTTGCTTTCTCACAATATACTACACCCGTATCTCAAGCAAACATTTTTCCCATATTTTTTGTTTCATTTATATTCTTCCGTGTGTTTGTGTTGTGTGTGTGTGGTGTGTGTGTGTGTGTGTGTGGGGTGTGTTGTGTGTGTGTGTGTGTGTATTTTGTGTGTGTGTGTTCATACACGCATAATATATATATATATATAATATATATCTATATATATATATATTTATTTATTTATATATTATATGTGTGTGTGTGTGGTGTGTGTGTGTGTGTGTGTGTGTGTGTGTGTGTGTGTGTGTGTGTGTGTGTGTGTGTGTCTGTGTATTTATTTACTTATTCATTCATTTACTTATTTATCTATTATTTATCTATGTATTTATTTATGAAGAACGAGATTGCCTTCATTTTTATTTTCTTTTTTTTCTGTTTTGTATACTGTCTCCTGAAGAGCCCACTCGTTCAGTTGGTTTCAATTCAGATTTTCGAGACTTTCATCATTAAGATACTTAGTCGAAGTAAGAGCGCTTGCCATTGAAACATAAGCATTTTTCTTCCATTCCAAGATTCCAAACTAATCCCGAGAGAGAGATTTTGGACTATTCATTTTTTTACTATTCTGCCAAAAGGAACTTGATCCTTTTTTTTGTTGTTGAAGCATCAGTCGTATCGGTTATAGACGCAATATTCAAATTAGCTCTCATGAAAGATAGGTTGATAATTTGAAGTTATATAGTTTCTCAACACGTACTTGCAGGTTTCGCAGTCGTCCGTGCCTTAATATGGTTAATGGTTAATGGTTAAAAGCAAGATAAATGTGCTAGACATCTAAGGTTATGTAGCACTATAGTTAATGTTAGGGAAGGGTGGTTGAGTTAGTGATTAGTTGTCTAAGCTGGGCAAAGGAATTGGTGAGTGAAAGGGTTAGAGTCGGGTGTTGTAAGGAGTTAGATTAGATGGAGGATATGTATGCGTTTGAGGAAAGAGAATAGGTTGTTGAAACAGAAAGTGTGGGATTCTGTAAGGATGTCTGATAGGTTGGGAGGTCGGTGAAGGGAGGATAGGTGGGGGAAAGCAGAGGTAAGTATGGACGAGACATAAAGGGAATATGGGGAAGAGACATTGGTATTGGAGGATGTGTAAGAAAGGTCTCTTGAAGGCATACAATAGATGGGTTATAAGAGGAAAGGATATGACAAAGGTCAGGTCTGTGGGAGTGGAAACCGCGAATATTCCAATGAAGGATAGTTATAATTTAGTGATATAGATTGTAGTACGTTTTGGAGATTTTGAGGGGGAAGCAGCTAGAGGGTGGGATAAGGACCGAGAGGTCTGAGAATGGAGAGGTGTGGGAGTTGGTGTTCTACTAGGAGGGGTATTAGGAGACAGAGGGTCTGTGGAAGGGGATACTTGTGACATAAGGGATTCATGCGTGTATCAAGGAGGGAGTGGAAGGGATAGAGGGGATGGTGGGAGGGTTACATAAGGGATTCACGTGTGTATCCAGGAGGGAATGGAAGGGATAGAGGGGATGGTAGGAGGGTTAATGTGGGCGGGCTTGGGGTTGGGGGATGGGCTGTGTTGGGAGGGGTTAGGAGGATAGGGTGTAGGGGGGATATCGTTAGGAGGAGGATGGATATCAGCAGTTACTTGGAGTGTGAAAGGAGCAGGAGTTGTAAGATTTGGAGGATGAGTGTCAGTTTTCATCAAGTAATCTTGAATATTTTCAATAGTTTCTTCTGAGGAGTTGGTTGGGGAGTTTTGGGGGATAAAGGATTTCTTGTGAGGGGGGGAAGAGAGGATTGGTGTCTCAAGCGTAGGGGCAAAGGAAGGTGGAGGTGTTTGTGTGGTAGGGGAAGAGGGGGTGGAACGTTTGTTCTGTCTGTTACGGGTAGTGCGAGGAGGGAGAGGGGAAGGTGTTGGGGTTGTAGTGGTGATTGGAGTATCTGTAGTAGAGATTGGAGTGTCTGGGTTTAGGATGGGGAAGGTAGGAGGTAGAAGAGGGGGAGTTAGATGTAGGGGGGGGTGGGTTTAGGAGAATTGGTAGAATGAGCAGTATTACTGGAGTAAGGAGTAAGAGAGAAACCACGTCGACGTGCTTCCTGTCTGGCTTCACATAGTGTGAGTCCAAGTTTGAATCTGCGAGTTGCTACCTCAGACTCAAACTTGTAGGTGGGACAGCCCCTATAAAATACATTATGGGGGCCGCCACAGTTGGCACATGTGCGTGATTGTGCAGAGCAGTTAGATCGGGTATGGCCAGGTTGGGCACATAGTGGGCATTTGGCTGTGGAACGGCAATGTTTGGCTGGGTGTCCTAGACGCCAACAATTTTGGCACTGACGTGGAGGAGGTTGGTATGGACGAACAGGGAGGGATTCTCCTCCTATGTAGACGTTAAAGGGAAGGTCATGTCTACGGAAGGTAATTTTGGCTATGTTAGTAGGTTTCTTTCGATGACCTCTGGGGGGAATGGAGTAGCATTGTACTGATATTGCATCATAGTCTGTGAGACAGGCAAGTAGGTCTTCTCCACAGTCTATCCAATCTTTGTCATAGACTGGGCAATTTGCTGGGGAGATTGAAACTGTTCCAGTGCAAGTATTGAGGGTTGGATGGGTTCTGCAAGGATGGGGTTACCATATAGGTCAGTTAGTTTTGTTAATGCTATAGCTTGGTTTTCGGATGTTACTGTGACAAGACGGGAGCGGTCGGATCGGCTACGGAAAGAGACTTTACCTACTTGTTTTTGGAGACATTGTTGGAAGAGAAGGGTGTTGTCAGAGTAGGGAGCTGTGGGAGGGATCACGAAAAATCGGTCCCATTTGGCTGCGCTAAAGAAAGTATTCAAGATTGTTGTAGAGATAGGGGTAGTAGAAGGGCAGGGGCGTGACGAAGAAGGAGTAGTGTTGAGGGAGGTAGTGTTATGGAGAGGTGGGCAATAAGGCTGTAAGGTATTAATAAGGGAGGATGGGGTGGTTGATGTTGGAGGTTGTGGGATAGAGGTGTTGAAGTTGAGCATGCTGGAAGAGTGGAAATGTTCCTTAAGGGTTGATTGTTGGCTACTGTACTAGTAGGCATTGATGAGGGGGTAGTTCTTGCAGTGTTCGGAGCCGTGGTCAAAGGAGAGCCTAGGGTCAGGGAATCGGGTGGGTTTACATCGTTGGGGCTATTTGATAAAGGGGCAAGCCTCATTGCCCCTAATAGTGGGGATATGTTTTCATTACTGGCCATGGTAAGCCTGGGTTATGTTGGGGATAAAAACAGTCCACCCCTCAGGGTCCCCTTGAGGGGTAAGGGCTAGGTAACTAAATCAGGGGAATACCGTGCCCATGTCTCCCTCAGGCCGTTCAGGACTGGCACAAAGTCAGCCTTTCATCCTTTCAACACGGCTCTCACACCTTAGGAGGTGGATAACAGAAGGGTTTGGTGAAGAGACAGAAACGAAAAGTGGGAAGGAAAAAAAGACCATGCAAAATTAGTTGAGTCGAGGGCTGAGTCCCAAGGTTGGGGAGTTCCCCATCACTGGGTCCCAGTCTCCACCTCCTAAGCCCCCCCACGACAACAACGGGCAAGGGATTGGGGGGGCCGTGCCTTCATATATGAAGTGATGGTAAATGCCAAAATCATTCTAAGGAGTGTACCTCTATTTGTAACAATATTTTAGAGGCAAGCACATATAAAGATATACGACACACAAATTTATTTTTTATGAATATTAATATTCTAATATATACATATATGTATGTATATATGTATGCATACATATACTGCGTGTATGTGTGTGCATGTGCGTGCGTGCGTGCGTGCATGTCTGTGTGTGTGTGTGTGTGAATATATATATATATATATATATATATATATATATATATATATATATATATATATATATATATATAAGCAGTCACATTTCTCTTTAATATTTAAAAGCTAG
>NC_051391.1:52412425-52414925 GCF_015228065.2 Penaeus monodon
TCTTTTGTTGTCTTCTGCTTCTCACAATATAACTACACCGTATCTCAAGCAAACATTTTTCCCATTTTTGTTCATTAATTCTTCGTGTGTTTGTGTGTGTGTGTGTGTGTGTGTGTGTGTAGTGTGTGTGTGGTGTGTGTAGTGTGTGTGTGTGTCTGTGTGTATGTGTATGGTGTGTGTGTTCATACACGCATAATATATTATATATATATACTTAATATATATATATATATATATATATACTATAAATATATATATATATATATGTGTGTGTGTGTGGTGTGTGTTGTGTGTGTGTGTGGTGTGTGTGTGTGTGTGGGTGTTCTGTGTATTTATTTACTTATCATTCATTTACTTATTTATCTATTATTTATCTATGTATTTATTTATGAAGACGAGATTGCCTCATTTTATTTTCTTTTTCTGTTTTGTATACTGTCTCCTGAAGAGCCCACTCGTTCAGTTGGTTTCAATTCAGATTTTCGAGACTTTCATCATTAAGATACTTAGTCGAAGTAAGAGCGCGCCATTGAAACATAAGCATTTTCTTCCATTCCAAGATTCCAAATAATCCCGAGAGAGAGATTTTGGACATTCATTTTTTTACTATTCTGCCAAAAGGAACTTGATCCTTTTTTTGTTGTTGAAGCATCAGTCGTATCGGTTATAGACGCAATATTCAAATTAGCTCTCATGAAAGATAGGTTGATAATTTGAAGTTATATAGTCTTCTCACACGTACTTGCAGGTTTCGCAGTCGTCCGTGCCTTAATATGGTTATGGTTAATGGTTTAAAAGCAAGATAAATGTGCTAGACATCTAGGTTATGTAGCATATAGTTAATGTTAGGGAAGGGTGGTTGAGTTAAGTGATTAGTTGTCTAAGCTGGGCAAAGGAATTGGTGAGTGAAAGGGTTAGAGTCGGGTGGTTGTAAGGAGTTAGATTAGATGGAGATATGTATGCGTTTGAGGAAAGAGAATAGGTTGTTGAAACAGAAAGTGTGGGATTCTGTAAGGATGTCTGATAGGTTGGGAGGTCGGTGAAGGAGGATAGGTGGGGGAAAGCAGAGGTAAGTATGGACGAGACATAAAGGAATATGGGGAAGAGACATTGGTATTGGAGGATGTGTAAGAAAGGTCTCTTGAAGCATACAATAGATGGTTATAAGAGGAAAGGATATGACAAAGGTCAGGTCTGTGGGAGTGGAAACCGCGAATATTCCAATGAAGGATAGTTATAATTTAGTGATATAGATGTAGTTACGTTTTGGAGATTTGAGGGGAAGCAGCTAGAGGGTGGGATAAGGACCGAGAGTCTGAGAATGGAGAGGTGTGGGAGTGGTGTTCTACTAGAGGGGTATTAGGAGACAGAGGGTCTGTGGAAGGGGATACTTGTGACATAAGGGATTCATGCGGTATCAAGGAGGGAGTGGAAGGGATAGAGGGGATGGTGGAGGGTTACATAAGGGATTCACGTGTGTATCAGGAGGGAATGGAAGGGATAGAGGGGATGGTAGGAGGGTTAATGTGGGCGGGCTTGGGGTGGGGAGATGGGCTGTGTTGGGAGGGGTAGTAGGATAGGGGTAGGGGGCATATCGCTAGGAGGAGGATGGATATCAGCAGTTACTTGGAGTGTGAAAGGAGCAGGAGTTGTAAGATTTGGAGGATGAGTGTCAGTTTCATCAAGTAATCTTGAATATTTTCAATAGTTTCTTCTGAGGAGTTGTTGGGGAGTTTTGGGGATAAAGGATTTCTTGTGAGGGGGGAAGAGAGGATTGGTGTCTCAAGCGTAGGGGCAAAGAAGGTGGGAGGTGTTTGTGTGGTAGGGGAAGAGGGGTGGAACGTTTGTTCTGTCTGTTACGGGAGTGACGAGGAGGAGAGGGGAAGGTGTTGGGGTTGTCAGTGGTGATTGGAGTATCCTGTAGTAGAGATTGGAGTGTCTGGGTTTAGGATGGGGAAGGTAGGGTAGAAGATGGGTGGAGTTAGATGTAGGGGGGGGTGGGTTTAGGAGAATTGGTAGAATGAGCGTATTACTGGAGTAAGGAGAAGAGAGAAACCACGTCGACGTGCTTCCTGTCTGGCTTCACATAGTGTGAGTCCAATCTGAGAATCTGCGAGTTGCTACCTCAGACTCAAACTTGTAGGTGGGACAGCCCCTATAAAATACATTATGGGGGCCGCCACAGTTGGCACATGTGCGTGATTGTGCAGAGCAGTTAGATCGGGTATGGCCAGGTTGGGCACATAGTGGGCATTTGGCTGTGGAACGGCAATGTTTGGCTGGGTGTCCTAGACGCCAACAATTTGCACTGACGATGGAGGAGGTTGGTATGGACGAACAGGGAGGGATTCTCTCCTATGTAGACGTTAAAGGGAAGTCATGTCTACGGAAGGTAATTTTGGCTATGTTAGTAGGTTTCTTTCGATGACCTCTGGGGGGAATGGAGTAGCATTGTACTGATATTGCATCATAGTCTGTGAGACAGGCAAGTAGGTCTTCT
>NC_051391.1:52419925-52427425 GCF_015228065.2 Penaeus monodon
TCACATGTTTTGAAGCCAGCCTTATACGACAAGCAGATAGTACAGAGTGTCCACTAATTTAAAGTCTTAAGATTAATGTATAATTTAGCGATTTTTCGGCAAAAACGCTTTGTTATACTTCATTTTTTACAAACGAATGCCCTTTCTATCCTGTGGTAACATCTACCACATAGAATTTATCGTATACATGTTCATATCCTAAGTACTCCATACTACGTCTAATAGGTGTGTAATTAACTAAAGCACGTGGAATTACACCCTTCTTATATATCAGTGTGCCAAGTGCTGGCCTGTCAGTATCTGGTGCTTCAATGTCAAAGTATCTAAAGATCTCCGAAAACTTCAGTAGATCGTAAATTTACACAATTTGTCGTAATAATCCACTTCCTGTACTATAAAAAGAACTTGCACGATATAAGTTTTAAAATATAAAACGGTAACATTTCATTTTCATGTTCATGCGTGTTAGATTCTATAATCACAACCTAATTGTCTTTTGACAGATTATAACACAGGTACCTACCAGTTCTCTTGCGCAATATTTTCAGTATCATGTATTCAGTAACACCTTCGTCATGAATTATATAAATTATTAAATAATTATATAAAATGTAAGAGTACAAATGTGAAACAATGAGTAATACTCTGTCTTAATTTAGTTGCATAAACTGACGTGCATATGTATGTGTATGTGGCTAAAGTAGTCTGACCCTTGCAGGCAGCTAAATATACTACTAACATTCACAGTTATTGCGAAGCACTGTATGGGGGGCGGGTTTATGGTTTTCGTTTAACTTAATATATTTTATATTATATTGACATGTTGCAAAATTATTACTTTTCAGTAAATTCTGCCAAAATTACTTAATAACACATTTTGTATTATCCTTGAAATAACTTAGACACAGATATACTGACGAACTCTACACTTCATTCAACCGCAAGATAAAAAAACAAACTCTAGTGTGCATTTCTTTTATTTACCAACCTGACATAAACTGTAATGTTTACGTGTATACATTGGATGTAAACTAATTCCTGCAGTAAAATATGTACATCCCCCGAACACACACAAATAACGAACCTGTCCACAAGTAGTGCGAACGACCGTAACAACAACAACACAGTGTATTGTGTCTCAGAGACGAGTCAGGACGCCCATATCTCGGTTTACATCGCGTATTTTAATATTCATTATTTACGTAATAACTACACTTAAGTGCCATTGTCAGACCTTGTTAATAACCACGAAATATAACTACACTCCACTAGCTGAATTCATATAGTAACATTAGTTAGTAATTGAGAGTAATATAATTTTGTAAAATTTGGCATATAATATCTATTTTCAGCTCCCAAACATGAACCCGTAGTTGCGTTCGCGTGTTGGCTAAAACTTCAGCTTCCTTTCCGGACACGTGTGTGTGTGTGTGTGTGTGTGTGTGTGTGTGTGTGTGTGTGTGTGTGTGTGTGTGTGTGTGTGTGTGTGTGTGTGTGTGTGTGTGTGTGTGTGTGTGTGTGTACATTTATCGTATCACCTTATAATAATCGTCGATAGTAATGCTAAATTAATAATTATTATTATGGTCACCTCTATCATCATTTTACTATAAATCGACTGTATATGAACGTTAAACAAATTCATTACCTAACGTTTCCTATGTAAAAGAAAAAGAAAAAAAAAATCCGTTAAATTAACCTACTCTAAGTTCTTGCAGTATCCAAACGTCTCAAGTGAAGGAGGTTATTTTCGTAGTCACATACAAATACTTTGTCATTTAAGATACGTAGATGCGTAGCTGGAAAGTATAAAAACCAAGTCACGCTGACATCCCTCTGTCATGAAGATCATTGTAGGTCTGTGGTATGGTCAATATAAAATTTTTAAACTGAGAAAAATGTATAGAATTTCATAAACCATAATTTAATTTACACAGTATTGAGTAGCATATATACATGCATAAACATACACAATGCATTTACATTTAAGTATGTATGTATGTATGCCCCACACGCGCACTCCTACGTCCACACCCACGGCATCGACAAGAGGGGGGGGGGGTGAGACCGATCCTGAGCCTCATTATGAAATCTACGGCCATGGCCTCTATCGCCCTTATGTCCTTGGCTTCTAAGGTCCTTATTGTTACGGGTATTAAGTTGTGAAACTTTAATATGATCAGCTATAAATACCTACCTACCTACCTACAATATTAAAGTGTTCTTCACTGTTAATGCTAGTATCACCGAATGAATTGTGTATACGTCGTGTGTGTGTGTGTGTGTGTGTGTGTGTGTGTGTGTGTGTGTGTGTGTGTGTGTGTGTGTGTGTGTGTGTGTGTGTGCATATATACATATAACTGGTAGTAAAAGGAATCTGTTGACTTATATATAACTATATATATATATATATATATATATATATATATATATATATATATATATATACATGTATGTATGTATGTATGCATGCATTAATCATGCCTATATTTATCTGCAAATTAGTTCATAGGATAATATCGTATCTAACACTATGTGGGGCTTTGAAAACCATATATTTTTCTGTTTACATATGCTTATGGAGTTCAATAGGCCTCAGATTTTAAGTATGATTATGTTAAGCAGGGATAATCATAGCTGATTAACAATTGTGAGACCTTATCCATGTGAATACCACTGCAGAAACACATTATTAAGTTCAGCCATGATAATCTCGTGACGGATAGCTCAATCTTGTTAAATAGTCGTGATATGTCCGTAGTTTAATGTAAATTTTTTGTCTCCAAAGGTAGAAAAATGCTAACGAGAACGTAGATTTTTATTCAGAGAATATATAGTGTGCGTGTGGTTGTTCTTACATTTACATATAGGTCAATAAAAGATAGTAATATGCAGTAGTTCTGACAAGCTGCAACTGAACAGATGAAAACTACAATTAAAGTTAGTCGCAGGTCTTATTTTAGATCAAATCCTGCCACGGAACATCTGTGAGAAATGAGATCCATACTCACGCATTCACACGTACAGTGCACCCGCTCTCAAATGTGTTTTTATAATGATCATCCGTAAAATCCGTGACAATGGACGATGTTTTTTGACACACGCTGCATGATGGGGCAGTAAATGACAGGCAAATGATTTAAAAACATTTCATACGTGTACTGTATTGGGGGTCAAATTGTCCAATCATTGTCAACGTCATCAGCATTCTCCTGAAACATGAATTTACTACTGCGGAAGATGTGTGCCTATCAGGTGGAAAAAATATTCATTTTTTAAAACATAGAGTCACGCCGTCACCAATTTTCAGGAAGGAAATATTGATTCTCTGGTCATCTCTCAGTTTTTCGTTAATTTTCCTAATAGCCACTGTGCCAGGGGTTTGATCAGTGGGGTCAATCACAGCTCCATCCCAAAGTGTGTTGTCGAAGGCGATGACTCCACCAGAGCGCAAGAGAGTGAGGCAAAGTTCATAGTACAGCTCATAATTCCCTTTGTCGGCATCAATGAAAGCATAGTCGAAGGTGCCAGCTTCTCCGCCGTCAATGAACTTCTGGAGAGTCTCAGCAGCTGGAGCGATGTGCAGACTGATCTTGTTGATAACTCCAGCTTCCTCCCAGAACGGTTTGCCTGGAATACTCGTTTCCTTAGGAATGTCAACATGTTATGTTCATAGTACCACAGGTACCTATGAGACATTTTGAGTCACTATCTATTCCATTATCTATACATGAATATGTGCATAATTCATCTGATCTGCTCTGATAGTCTTAATACCTATGTTGGCAAACTCTTCACTTATGTCAAGGGCGTAGACCTTGCCATTCGGAGGCAGTGCCAGAGCAGCAGAGAGTGAACTGGCGCCTGTGAACACCCCAATGTCTAGTACCTGTTAAATAATCATACAGAACAACCCTCAATACATGACTGTGAGGAAATAGCAAAATGCTTAAAAATGCATAGAACGCCATATTCTAAAACAAGCACATATATTCAGTTGGTCTTTAAATACCATCATATGACTAAACTCACTTTCTTTGCCCCGATAGCCTGCATTATGTTGGCATTGAGCTGCAGAACCTCAGGTGCCCCCAACATCGCCGCTCTACGGTGCTGCAGAGTTACATCATTCAGTCGTTTTTGCGCGTCGGTTAATCTGTGAAAAGGATGAACGATAGGCATTTAATGTATTTTTTGCATATTCTAAAGCATTATCAAAAAAATATATATATACATATATATACATATATATGTATATATGTACATATGTACACATATTATGTATGTATATGTGTGTTTATATATCTATATATGCATGCATATATATGTATGTTTTCTTTTTTTTTTTTGTGTGTGTATGCGTATGTGTATGTATCTGTATATATACACACATATGTATGTTTGTATATCTGTGTATATTATATATATATATATATATATATATATATATATATATATATAATATATTATTATAATATATATATATATATAATATATATATATATTATAATATATAATATATATATGTGTGTGTGTGTGTTGTGTGTGTGTGTGTGTGTGTGTGTGTGTGTGTGTGTGTGTGTGTGTGTGTGTGTGTGTGTGTGTGTGTGCATACATGTGTGAATATATTTATTATACAGATCGACTAAAACTCCATACCTCAATGAATGATTTACACAATACTGCACCAAAGGATCGGGATTATGGTAACTTTTCAGAGAAGACATCTTCAGGAACCTGTAGGAAGAGAAATTATATATATATATATATATATATATATATATATATATATATATATATATATATATATATATACTTATATATACAAACATATATATATCTTTACAGTGCACAGAAGATATTTATCTATGTATACACACTCATATATATATATATATATTATATATATATGTGTATATATACATTTATACATACATATGTGTGTGTGTTTGTTGGTGCATCCCTTCGTGTGACTGCAAGAGTTATTATTTATATCACCATAATCCTTACTAAAGGCAATAAAACTATGTAAGTGATTTTGCATTTAAGAAAAAAAACATCATATTTGCATAAGTAAAACATATTTCAATGTCCATACAGAATATTGTACAGATATATTTCCAAGAACAATGTAGAATGAATAATCACGAAATTTAACGCTGAACTGATACAAGAATAAACATTACGTAAAGAGGGATCGGCGATAATTTTCTTCAGTGTTTTAACCTATTCGTTCAATCATGACGAAAATACCTGTAGTTTATGGCTTAAAAGATTGAAGAACGATGTTCTACTATTTTTACGCAACTAGAGTCCAGTCATATTTAGCCATCCTTTGGGACACAATCTGGGGCGAGCATAACCTAATGTCCTTTGACCAGATCCATTTTTTCGAGTATGATCTCTAATCCATGCTTAGAAATGTACTATATATTACTATGCAATATTGACATTACATGTTTTGGAGCCAGCTTACATATCCAAGCCAGTTGAAGTGTGACAGTAAGCATGGGGTTGGAGGACGGACGCGGTTAGTGATTAGAGAAATATTATCTATGATGCGCCTAGGTGTACTCCACACTAAGATAAGACCAGTGAAACGCAGGTTATGTTAATTTTCATGTTAACATCAGTTTTTGAAAGATGACACTTTTAGGGCATGGAAAATAGTGTGCACTAATGTAAAGTATTGAGATTAATGTACATTTCAGCAATGTTTACAACAACTACACTTATACCTCTGTTTTTTACAGACGAATACCCTTTCCACTTGTGGTGAAATCTATCACAGAATTTATCACATGTGTGCTTTGCCGTATGAGGAGTACTCCATACTAAGTCGAATATGTAGGTGTGGAACTTACTCAATTACGTGGAATTACATCATCATTTATTTTCCCTTCTTATTCTTTTCATTAATGCCTGGTAATATCGGGGTAGCATTCTGTGTGCCAAGTGCCTGCGTTTCAATATCGTTGTTGCATCGGTGTCAAAATATCTTGAGATTTTTTAAAACTTTCTTAGATCGCAACTCTGAAAAATTCGTAGCAATAATCATTTCGGAAGTAAAACATTTGATTTTTTATATAAAAACAGTACATTTCACATTCATGTCGTCAGATTCTATAATTACAACTGGATTTTCTCTGGATAGATATTACACATGTACCTACCAGTTACCCCTGCATAATATTTTCAATATCAAACCACAACACGTCTAATCAGTATGAATTATCTAAAATGTAACAGAATTGGTGAATAATTTGTTCAGTTATATCAACTGACGTGTTCTGTTGTGACATGAGCTGGGGAATATGTGTATGCCCATAATAATTCTTAGCATTCATAAAGTTAGGCGAAACGTCGGATGGGGCGATATTTTGTTTGTTTTAGCTCAATTGTGTTTAGTTACATACACATACAACACCCACACAACACAACCACACACACAACCAACAACACACACACACAACACACACACACACACACAATATTATATGTGTGTGGTGTGTGTGTGGTGTGTGTGTGTGTGTGTGTGTGTGTGTGTGTGTGTATGTATGCATCATATATTATTATATATATATATATATATATATATATATATATATATATATATATAGTCGCGAAATTTGTATCTGGAAAATATAGTTTTTTAGGCCAAAATTGTTTTTAAATATATTTTGTATACTTGAAATAGCTTGGACACAGATATGATGATGAACTCTTTACACTGTATTCAATCACAAGAAAAAACTCTAGTGTGCATTTCTCTTATTTACCAACCTGGCATAAACTGCTACGTTTACGCGTATACACCTTCTGTGCAGGTAAATAAATTTCTGCAATAAAATATGTACATTCCGGAATACATACGAATAACTCACCTGTCAAGTAGCAGCGTCCAAGCCTGACAATGACACGAAAGTATATTGTGATGTCTCAGGGAAGATAACACCCATTTTTCGGTTTACATCGCGTACTTTAACATTATTTATTTATGCAATAACTGTATATTCAAGTGCTGTTGCCAGATCTTGTTGATAGCCATATAATATAACTACACTTCTCTAGCTGAATTCATATAGTAACATTGAGTAGTAGTTGAGAGTAATATGATTTTGTAAAATTTGCCTTGTAATATCTGTTCTCAGCTCCCAAACATGAACCGTGGTCACGTTCGCATGTTGGCTGGAACTTCAGCTTCCTTTCCGAAGAATGCTGCCTTTGAATATAAACAAATATTGACTTTATTACTACAGTTATTCAAGGCTGTTGATGTTCTTAAAATATTTCATAATATGCATCTAAATCACAGTAATATGATATATTTGCCAAGATCATCATGAATGTATTTCTACAAATAACAAAAGCACAGAAACTTAGTAACAGTTGGCAACTGATGTTGAGATTGTATGCGAAGCTGTGATAGTGGTGTGCCTTCCCATGCGTTCTCATTCTTAGCTCCTTAAGATACCAGTTAACAACATTTCGTAAACTAAC
>NC_051391.1:52429925-52437425 GCF_015228065.2 Penaeus monodon
GTAGCAATAATCATTTCGGAAGTAAAAACATTTGATTTTTTATATAATAACAGTAACATTTCACCTTCATGTCGTCAGATTCTATAATTACAACTGTATTTTCTCTGGATTGATTATTACACATGTACCTACCAGTTCCCCTGCATAATATTTTCAATATCAAACACAACACCGTCATAATCAGTATAAATTATCTAAAATGTAACAGATATTGGTGAAATTAATTGTTCAGTTATATAAACTGACGTGTTCTGTTGTGACATGAGCTGGGGAATATGTGTATGGCTCCATAATACTTCTTAACATTCATAAAGTTAGGGCGAAACGTTGGATAGGGGCGATATTTGTTTTGTTTTAGCTCAAATTGTGTTTAGTTAAAATACACACACACACACACACACACACACACACCAAAACAACACACACACACACACACACACACACACACACAAAAACACATGTGTGTGTGTGTGTGTGTGGTGTGGGGTGTGTGTGTGTGTGTGTGTGTGTGTGTGTGTATGTATGCATATATATATATATATATATATATATATATATAATATATATATATATATATATATATAGTCGCGAAATTTGTATCTGGAAAATATAGTTTTTTAGGCCAAAATTGTTTTGAAATATATTTTGTATACTTGAAATAGCTTGGACACAGATATGATGATGAACTCTTTACACTGTATTCAATCACAAGAAAAAACTCTAGTGTGCATTTCTCTTATTTACCAACCTGGCATAAACTGCTACGTTTACGCGTATACACCTTCTGTACAAGTAAATAAATTTCTGCAATAAAATATGTACATTCCGGAATACATACGAATAACTCACCTGTCAAGTAGCAGCGTCCAAGCCTGACAATGACACGAAAGTATATTGTGATGTCTCAGGGAAGATAACACCCATTTTCGGTTTACATCGCGTACTTTAACATTATTTATTTATGCAATAACTGTATATTCAAGTGCTGTTGCCAGATCTTGTTGATAGCCATATAATATAACTACACTTCTCTAGCTGAATTCATATAGTAACATTGAGTAGTAGTTGAGAGTAATATGATTTTGTAAAATTTGCCTTGTAATATCTGTTCTCAGCTCCCAAACATGAACCGTGGTCACGTTCGCATGTTGGCTGGAACTTCAGCTTCCTTTCCGAAGAATGCTGCCTTTGAATATAAACAAATATTGACTTTATTACTACAGTTATTCAAGGCTGTTGATGTTCTTAAAATATTTCATAATATGCATCTAAATCACAGTAATATGATATATTTGCCAAGATCATCATGAATGTATTTCTACAAATAACAAAAGCACAGAAACTTAGTAACAGTTGGCAACTGATGTTGAGATTGTATGCGAAGCTGTGATAGTGGTGTGCCTTCCCATGCGTTCTCATTCTTAGCTCCTTAAGATACCAGTTAACAACATTTCGTAAACTAACCTTTTCTTATTAATCTTTAATCGACAGGTCAAAGTTGATTTTTTTATATGTTGAGGGTATTACCTGTTAAAAAGAGATATCCATCACAGATTAACCAGTTATAGAGGTAGAAAAGGGTGTGGATAAATGGCACCCTGAACTTCAATTTTCAAGGTCAAAGTCAACAAAATTCAGGTAAATGCTTCTTTTCCTCAAAACAACCAGAACATATATAACAATTTCATATTATAGAATCATATGCACCTTGAATTGCAATGAGTAGTATTGGTCACACACTACATCAACTTTTTAAGACTGTGTCACAATGCGGGGAAAAGGGCTCTCAACATAATCACCAGATGTTTTTTGTACCCGTGAGTCTTTTCGAGTATTTGGATAAGTGCCCATCATTCAGCACAGAATCATTATTTAATTGCACCTTTGTGGGTACACTTATCCCAGACGTTATGACACTGACATTTAAGAATATATACATTGCAACATACATTTTTGTTCAAGTGCGATTTTTAACACTTTAAAAGTACTCAATTGTCACCTAAAAAAAATCAATTTCATTTAACAGTCATCGTTAATCAAAAAAGGCCGTGTTACAAAACAATAATACATCCACTCACATTTTATAAACCTATCTATATATGTGCGTGTGTATTTCTGTGTGTGTATGTGTATTTTATATACAAGTATTTCACCCCACACACACAGACACAACAAACAAAACACACACACAAACACACACACACACACACACACACACACACACAAAACACACATACACACCAACACACACACACACACACACACACACACCACACACACCACACCACATATATAATATATATATATATATTTATTATATATATTATATATTTATTTATTATATATATTATATATTTATTTATTTATTTATTTATATATAATATATATATATATATATATCATATATATAAAATATATGTATGTTATTTTGTTACTTTTACATATATTTTATATATATACATATATATAATACAAAAATACTACACACACACACCACACACACAACACACACACACAAAAACCCCACACACACACACACACACACACACACACACACATATATATATTTTATATATATATATATATATATATTAATATTATATAAATATACTCACATATATTTGTTTATTTATTTATGAAGGGAAACAGCTTGTAATATGCAGAAAAAAAAGTTGAAAATCTTGAGTTAAAAAATAATGCGTTCAATTTCTTTTTATATTGTTTGGGAAAATTTATTTCAATCTTTCTGTATATATGTTTGAACACACGCTTACACACACACGCCATGCACACACACACACACACACACCCCACACACACAACACACATATATATATATATATATAATATATATAAAATATATATAAATATATATATATATATATTTATTATATATATATATTATATATATATATATGTGGTGTGTGTGTGTGTGTGTGTGTGTGTGTGTTGTGTGAGTGTGTGTGTGTTTTGTGTGTGTGGTGGTGTGTATGCATCTATGTATAAGATACATAATATGTGTGTCTATGTTTATATAACCCAAAATATATATATAATTTTAATTATATATATATATATAAAATTGTGTGTGTGTGTGTGTGTGGTGTCTGTGTGTGTGGTGTGTGTGTTTTATGATTGTGTGTGTTGTGTGTGTGGTGTGTGGTGTGTGTGTGTTTGTGGTGTTTTGTGTTTTGTATGTATGTATAAAAATGTTTATGTAATATTGTATGTGTGTGTGTGCGTGTAATATATATATTTTATATAATATATATATATATATATATTTATATGTATATATAAAAATATATATACATATATATGTGTGTGTTATGCTGTGTGTTGGGTTGTAAAGTATATTTAAAAACATGTGGGTATTACACACCCACACACACACACACACACACACACACACACACACACACACACCACACAACACACACACACACACAACACATATATATATATATATTAAAATATATATATATATTATATTATTTTATATATATATATAATGTAGATACAGCATGAGTACAGTGTGTTCTGTGTATGATACATGACCCTGTAATATTTTAGTCGCCCCTAAAATGTAGTTATATCATAGTTTCCCCTGAAATATCGCTAAGTCACGATTTTTTTTTCTTTTTTTTTTTTTTTTTGCATAGTTATGTTGTAAAAATAATTTTAAGTCCCAGTCATTGTATATAGTACTCTCAAAAACAAAACTAGAAATTCTTCACCTCTTTACTTCATTATTTATGTTATGCTTATGCTAGAATGGGAATTAGTGTATATACATTAAAATTGTATAAATATTCTATTAGTTTTGTTATTAGTTTGTCTTCCCCTAATGAACCTTAGCGAGCTAAATCACGGATTTTATATACATTTTGGCTACTTTGAAATCAACACACCTGTAACGGACTAAACACGGCGGTAGAAATACTGTTTAGCCAAGAGACCTTTTCCCTGGGTTTAAGGGACCTATACCACCGTCAACCGAGATGGACGGTTTAGCCACGTCTCCTATATAACAACAAACGCACTAGTGATCAACAAGACAACACATCTATCTCTACATGATTAATTTTATATCGGCTTCGTCATTGGATCTACCGTGGTTTTATATATGTAAAATATATATATCATCGTTTTTATGCTTGTATTATACAAGCTGTGTTAGGGGGTTTCATTTCAACAACAAATTGCAGAGCGATATGTACTTCCGCAATACGTATGTCTGTTGGTCCTGCAGCTATAGTTGGTACGGTAGTAATGAAGATTAAGAGTTTCTGATTCTGTTTAAATTTTTTTTTCCTTATCGATTGTTGGTAAGCATTATTTTCTTTTACTAGTTCAAAAATTTTTCATGCAAAGTCAACGCTCATTTGCAT
Source organism: Penaeus monodon (assembly GCF_015228065.2). Lineage (NCBI taxonomy): Eukaryota > Metazoa > Arthropoda > Malacostraca > Decapoda > Penaeidae > Penaeus > Penaeus monodon. Next base: position 52,434,317 of record NC_051391.1, read on the forward strand.
CACAGTCGAGCTTTATTCACTATAAATGCTTAGGAAAAAGTTACTAGTAAAAGAAATAATTTGAATGCCTGACATCACCAATATATTTTAATAAAAATAAGCTAGTAGAAGATATCTATACAGTTTACGTCTCACGGAGCCCCTTTTTCCAAACACTTTGTGTGTGCGCATATTATATATATATAATAGTATATAAATATATATATATAAAATGTATATATTATATATATATATATATTATATAATATGATGCATGTAACATAATGTATATATAATATTATATATAATATTAATATTATATCTATATATAAATATATTTAAATATATATCATATTCATGTTACATAATGTAACATATTTATGACCCGGCAGAGCGAGAGAGGCGATTTGAAACATCACACAACATATTTGGGTATATATGTATATTTACATATATAGGTTTTTGAGGGTATATATTTATAATATGTATGTATGTGTATGTGTATATGGTTCTTGGTGTGTGTGTGGGGGGGAGGGTATTTATACAAAACACACGCATATATATAATATATATATATATATATATATAATATATATATTATATATATATAATATATATATATATAGTGGTGTGTGTTGTGTGTTGTGTTATTGTGTTGTAATGTATAATATATTATATTATATATGTAATCATATATATTATAATATATATATATTATATATATATACTATTATATATAATATATATATATATATATATATATATAGCATGAAAGTGAATGTGTGTATGTGTGTTGTGATGTGTAACGGAGGCCGATGAGCGGTAGAGTGTAGACCAAGTCGCGTCTGGCACGATGTGGAAATCCTGGTAGCGGCAAAAGTGAAACAGACTGTTCGTTCTCTTGTGGCCGTTTTAACTGTAGAGAGAATGGCCCCAAATGACGGACAGAGGTTCGCTCCGGTCAGCGGCTGTAGGCTGTCTGAAATGTCGCTCGCGGTAACCCTCTTTTATACAGAATGAACTAGGAAACCCATGGGTTGCGATGTACTAGGAAGTATGAAAGGAAAGGATGGATCCTGTACACGGGGCGACGGGCGCAAAGCGGAAGGTTTGCTGATTTTGCGTTCCGTCGTGGTCTAGCAAAGGTTTGGGATGTAGAGGCTAGTGTTACTGTATTAAATATGTATTTATAGGTTAATAATGTTTGCTACAAGTGGTTTCAAGGAAGCACTTATGGGTTATGGGAAGTTATGGTAAACACTTAAGATTCCTTAGTGGGCTTCCCTGCGAGAGATTTGGTGTGTGTTGAAATGGACCATATGTGAAATGGTTATTACAGTAGTATACATATATATATGTGTGTGTGGTGTGTGTCTGTGTGTATATATATATATATATATATATAATAGTATATTTATATATATTAGATAGTGTTATGTATACATATATAGTATGATGTAATATATAATATATATATATATATAATATATATATATATAATATATATTATATTATGTATTTATTATAATTATATATATATATATTATATATATATATATAATATATATATATATATATATATATATATAATATATTAGTGGTGTGTGCATATTATATAATGTAATATTATATAAATCACACACACACACACACAAACACACACACATACACACACACACACATATATATATATATATATATATAAACATATATTTAGATACAGCATGGGTACATGTGTGCTGTGTATGATACATGCACATCTCTAGTAATATCGTAGTCGCCATAAAATGTAGTTATATCATAGTTTCCCCTGAAAATCGCTAAGTCACGATTTTTTGTTATCTTTGGTTATTTGCATAGTTATGTTGTAAAAACACTTTTAAGTCCTCAGTCCATTGTAGATAAGTACTCTCAAAACAAGACATACTTTAAAATTGTATAAATATTCCCATTAGTTTTGTCTTCTGCTAATGACCTTAGCGGAGTAATCACGGATTTATATACATTTTGGCTACTTTGAAATCAACACGCCTGTAACGGACTAAACACGGCGGTAGAAATACTGTTTAGCCAAGAGACCTCTTCCTGGGTTGAAGGGACCTATACCACCGTCAACCGAGGTGGACGGTTTAGCCACGTCTCTATATAATAACAAGCGCACTAGTGATCAACAAGACAACACATCTACCTCTATATGATTAATTTTTTTACCTGGCTTCGTCATTGGATCTACCTGTGGTATTATATATGTAAAATATATATATATCATCGTTTTTACTGCTTGTTTTTACTACAAGCTGTTTATGGGTCATTTCAACAAAAAATTTGCAGAGCGATATGTACTTCCGCAATAGTATGTCTGTTGGTCCTGCGGGGCTATAGTTGGTACGGTAGTAATGAAGATTAAGAGTGCTGATTCTGTTTAAATTATTTTTTCTTTATCGATTGTTTTAAGCATTATTTTCTTTATAGTTCAAAAATTTTCATGCAAAAATCAACGCTCATTAGCATCACATCGAGCTTATTTCAACTTAAATGCATTAGGAAAAAGTTACTAGTAGAAGAAAAAATCCTTTAATGCCTGAATCACCCATATATTTATAATAAAAAATTAAGTTAAGTAGAAGTATCTATACAAGTTTTACGATCTCACTTTGTGGCGTTCATATATAATATATATATATATATATATATATATAAACAAAAATTTTATTTATATAATATATATATGTTTTTGTTTTTTTTTTGGTGTTTTGTTTTTTTTTTGTTTTTTTAAATAAAATATTTTGGGGTGTTTGGTTAGTGTTTTAAATTTTGTATATATGTATACATATGTATGTAGTGTATGTGTATATGTGGGCTTGGGGTTGTGGGGGGGGGTATTTATACATACACACACGCAAATATTAAAATATATATAAAATATATAATATATATATATTTTTGTGTGTGTGTGTGTGTGGGGGTGTGTGTGTGTGTGTGTTTTGTGTGGTGTGTGTGGTGTTAGTTGTATATATATATAATATATATATTATATATATATATAATTTTTATATTATATATTATATATATATATATGCAGGAAGTGAAAATAGGCCTCCCTACTCCTGCATTTTATATATATACATAT
>NC_051391.1:52442665-52462320 GCF_015228065.2 Penaeus monodon
CTACAGGAAAGACAAATGTTTTTGTATTATAGATTTTTTTATCTTTCCCTTGATATGTGGAAAAACCCGAAGGATAGAGATTTTTTTTTAAAAACATATATTTTCCTTTGAAAGGGGGGAAAAGGGGGAACATGAAATTGAAGCATTCCCCAAAACCCTTTTAAAAATCTTTATCTGACCTTCTCAGCACATAAAATCATTTCCACTTATTGAAAGTTGGGAAAACCTCTTAAAAGGTCTAAAATACTTCGAAAACGTGACAAAACTGATACGCTGTAGCTAGCCTAAAGCTAATCCCCATGCTAAACCACTTTTAGGAGGCTCCGGATACCTCTGTGCCCCACACCCAAATTCCCTAGTCCACCCCCATGGCATCGCAAAAAAGGAAGCGGGGGCCCGGCCCCAGAGTCTCTTTACTGGGGTTAAATGGTTTGGGGTTTTAAACCGACCAAAGATTTTGGCCCTTTGGGCCCTTTTGGCCCTGTAAGTCTTTTGGTTATGTATTTTGGTATGAATCCTTTTTCACATAAACCACATCAAAAAAAATAAAGATACCCCACTCACTTTGGCCCCATTTTTTCCTACTCTATAAAAACAATATTACAAGCATAGGAAAAACCTTTCTAAACAACTCAAAATAAAAATCCTTCAATATAAAAAAGGCATTTTAAAATGTCAAATACAAATGCTGAATTTCATGTTAATCCAATAGGGCTTCATTAAAAAACCCCAAACTATATATAAATTTTATATATAAAATAATATATATATTTTATATATATATATATATAGAGGGAGAGAGAGAGAAAGGAGAAAAGAGAGAGAGGAGAGAGAGAGAAGAGAGATTGTCTTTAAAAAATGTTTTAATGGGGCCAAAAAGGGTTTCTTAGAGCAAACTAACCATTAATGAAAATAATCTTTATTAACATAACTAAAAAACATAAATAAAGCATAAAACTACGTAACTTCCCAATTGGGAAACCCAAAATAGACTGATATCAAAGGGTTTTTTGGGGCATAAACAAAAATCAAATATATTTCCCCTATGTTTTTGGTGTATTATTATGTATAATATAAAAATTATATAAAAATTTTATAAAATATATCTATATTTTCTATATATATTTATTTTCTTTTTTGCCCTTTGGGATATCCCGGGGTTTTTTAAGAAAACCCATTTTTTTTACCAAAATCTATTTGGGTACGAAGTGATACAATTTAAAGTGCTCTATCAGAATTATAAGATTTGTGTGTGAGCTTCTATTGTGTGATTGTTTTTTACTGCATTTTCTATAAATTTTTCCCTGACAAAAAAATATACCTTAAAATTTGGTTTAAAATTCTCTGAATCATTCAGCTACTCCCCCGGGGAATTTTCCTAAAACCTCGCTACATTCCCTTGTAAAAAGATTTTAGTATTGCCCCTATAAAACAAGTCTTACTGTAACGCTTTCCCTTATGGTCTTAAACGTATATTGTTTTAGTATCTTTCCCATTCTGGGTTTTCCCTTGAGTGGCAAGCACGAGTTTTTGGGTAGGGAGGGTTTTATTTATCTTTTTTTAAATGCGCTAAAAGTTTTTTCCATTTTTTCATACGGGTTTAAGAATTTCCCACAGGAAATTTTAAAGGGTGTATTATAGTTTACTATGATATATATGAGAGGAAATTTACTCAAAGGGTAATTATTATTTTACCTTTCCCCTTTAAGGGTTTGGAAAAGGTAAAAATAGGGAAATTAAAGGGGCCCTCCCAAACATTAAAATGTTTATTTGTCTTCGAAATCCGGGGAAATTAACCAAATCATTAATATTAAAAAGGGTTTAAATAACATTTTGGGGTGTAAAACATCTCTTGGGAACTTTGAAAAAAATTTAAAAATATATATAATATATAAAAATTTTATTAAAATATATATATATTATATATATATATATTAGTTTTTATAAACTACTATTTTGGCATAATGTATTTAATGTGGGTTTAATTTCAAATTAATTTTTGAAAAAGTATATAAAATTTATAATATATATATTATTATATATAAAATTATATTTTTTTTTTTTTTTAAATATATTTTAAATAAAATATAAATTATATTTTATTATATTTTAAAATTTTTATTCTATTTTTGGGTATTTTTATATTTTACAAATTTAAAATTAATATTATTATATTTGTTTTTAATATATTTTAATATATTTTATTTATTTATTATTTTTATAACACAAACAAAATTAAAAAATTTTTTATTCTTTATATATATGTTTTTGTGTAAAATTGATATATATATATAATTTTTATATAAAATAAATATTATATATATATAATTTTATATATATATTAATGTATATATTTTAAATTTTTATTATATAATATAATATATTTATAAAACCAAACAATAAAAATACTTTTAAATTCTGTATATTATATTGTTTTGGGGGGTGTAAAATGTTTTTAAAATATATTATATAAAATAATATATATAAATATATATATAATATATTAAAATTATAGATATTATTTATTCTTTTTTATTTTTATATATTTTATATATATATTATTTATTTTTTATTTATTATCTAATATATAAAATTTCTATATATATTTTATTTATATAATACCCCCTTATATCTTTTTCTTATATATTATCTATATTTATCTATATTATATATCTATAATATATATAAAAAATTTTGGACACAGGGCCACGCTAAAATAAAAAACAGAAAACCCCAAATTTTAAATATTTTTTCTATATAAACATGTTTATTTATGAATATTCATATATACACACTGATGTGTGTGTGTGTGTGTGTGTGTGTGTGTGTGTTTTGTTTTGTGTTTATTTTGTGTGTGTTTTTTGGTGTGTGGGGGTGAGAGAGAGAATGTTTCTTTTCATACTAATGTTTTGGTACAAAGAGATAATAAATAAAAAAATTTTTTTTTGTATGTGTGTAGATTTATTATATTCTACTGAAAACATAAAAATGTGTGTGTGCTCGAGCGCGGGGCGGCGTGTGTGTGTGTTTGTGTTTGTGGTGTGGTGGTTTTGGGGGTGTGTGTGTGCTTTGTTGGGGTGCATGTATGTAACAGGTATGTTACATTTGGCATGCATTATCCCTTAGGGCCCCAGGTTTTATACATTTTATGTATACCATACACTATAGCAATAATTTTTTTGAATAATATTCACCCTTTTGGGAAACGGTACCACTTATACTTATACTTATAAGGGAAAAAAAAAGGCATTAGTTTTTTGCGTCAAAAATATTTTCCTTTACCCACGCCCCTATGTCTTTTCCCGGGGAAAGGGAAAGCTTGGATGCAATTGTTTAGGGGGAGTCTTTTGGTATTAATTGGGGTTCCCCCTTCCCTTCGCCACTCCTTTCCCCTTTAAACCCCCCACCTGAAGTTATTTGGTAAGCAGAACTTTCGTTTTTTTATAAAATGAATCATCATTGGGTTTTTCTTTAGATGTAAAGGGCTCTGGGAAAAACGGGGGCCCACCGCCGATTGTTGAAAAAAGAGCGGCGTGAGTTTTAAATTTTTTCCTTCAAAAATAAAAAAAAAAATAAATATACACAAAAAGATGGCTACATTTGACAAGCGAACAAAGAAAACCCAAATAAAATAATTTGTATTTTTTGTTAGGGAAATTTAAAAATGACTTTGAATAGCAGGTAAGTGTTTATGCTTATGTAAAGGCCTATATGAAACACGCAAATCAGGGATTTTTGTGTGGGGTTTTAAAAACAATGCAACCCGCACAGTAAAAGGGTTCCCTTTATAATTTTTAAAGTACACATTACTTGCTTTTCAAACTTTTCTACAAAATGGTGTAGAAAAAACTGAAAAGGGAAATGGTAAACCCAAATGTACTAGTTATAATTTACCCGTTTATTTTAAATTTTCCCTTTTTTTCCTACGTGAACAAAATACTATAAATAGTTTTGAATTCAACGACGTGGGTTTCACAAAGGGCTCTCTTTGCTTCACCCCGACTCCGGACCAATAATTTGCAATGCAAATCTTCATAATCGGTTTAAAGATTTAATCAAAACGATATATTGGGTTTTTTTAAAGCTTCCCAAAAAAAAAGGAATTCAAGTTTGGGGGCCTTTCCCAACCACAGGGTTTTTAAATACAAACGCCTATGGATTTTTATGTTTAAATTTAATTTGGGTATATATATTTTTTTTTCTAACATATAATATGTTAGTAAAAGTTTAAACAGTGATTACTTTAAAAATAAAATCATTATGTTCTGTCTAGAGTAAATTTTAGGAAAATTATTGACGGGAATTTCCGAAAATTTTTAGTGTTTCCCTTTTCCCTCCTTGTCGATTCAAAATCATATCGGAACGTAACAGTTTAAAAAGAATTTTTTCCAAAAATGCAAAGGGCTGGGGCCTCCCCCGGCCTATGCCCATGAGGGACCCCGGGCCCTTTGGGGCGACTAAGGGCTTCTTTCCCGGGTTTTCTATTCTTTTGGGCTGCCCCCAGGGGTGGCAGAAAAAGAGGGGAAGGGCTGAACCTCTTTAAAGGGATATCCGGAAAAATACGGCAAACCCTTCCCGGGGTTATCCCTTTAGGGGCTTGGTGTCCCGGGAAAGTCGGGGTCCCTGTAAAAGTTTGGGTACCAAAACGTAACCCCCAACCCCGAAGCTGAACCACATCATTACGGAGGCTCTTTTCCCCGTACGGAAAATTCTATCCCCACTCGCCCACTCCCTACGTCCACCCCGGCACGGCAAAGGGGGGCTGAGGCTGAACCAGACCCTCACTAGGAGGTTATGGTTTTGGGCCCTTTACGCCCCTTTGGGTTTTGGGGCCCTATATCGCCCTTTGGGCTACGGTCTTTCCCGGGACCTTTTTGGCTATGGATATTATGGATGAATCATTTTATTAAAAAACCACCCCGAAGAGAAAATAAAACTGCATTCACGGGTGTTCCTTTTTTCAATCGACACTATGATAACCAGGCTACTAAACAAAACAAAACTCTCTAAGGCAACTCTTAAAAAAATTCCCCTTTAAAAAAAAAAAATTTATTTTAATGTTTTTAAAATCAACTTTTGGAGATTTCATTTTAATTGCACTGTCAAAAAAAAATAAAAAAACAATATTATTTTAAAAGAATGATAAACTTTTTCCATCGGGTTTTCATTTAGAGCATGTAAAAGATTGATGAAAAAAAATCTTATTTTCCCATAACCTAACCATAAAATTCTATAAAGTGGGAAAACTTCGTCTATAGAGGGAAAACCTCAAATAGGGCTGATATTTTGGGGGTTTGTAGGTATAACAGTAATTAAATATACTCACAAAATTTTGTATATATATAATATTTTAATATAATATCTATATAAAAAAAATATATATATATATATTATATTTTATAATTATTTTTATATTTATATATATATATTAATATTAGATCCGGGCTTTTTTTTTTTAACCAAAAATTTTAGGGTTTTAACCAAAAAAATATACATTTTAGGGGCTTAATCATATTTTTTTTGGGGCGTGTGGGGTACCATGTTTTTTGTGTGTGCTTTGGTGTATGTTAATGATTATTCCATTTTTCTAGACACCTCAGAATTCATTAATAGGTTTTTGATTTTTTAAACCCTTTTCCCTTTGATATTTTACGGGGAATTGTTTAAATAACCTCGCAAACCCTTACTCTGTATAAGTAATGTTTAAATGTTTTGGGAACAACCCAAAATCTAGTCCCCCTTTCCTTGTTGGTTTTGTCCCTTTTTTTTCGGGGGCCAAATACCTTTAGGGGCAGCATCGAGTTCTTTTTCAGGTACGGTTTTTTATTTAGCTATTTGATCCCATTATTGCATTTTCCCCCTTACATATAGATTTTGTATTATATATCTTGATCAATTTATTCATACAGGCAGATTGATAGGTGTATATACAGATATATAGATAATACCCTATATTTTTGCCCAGGTAGTTTATTCTGAGGCCGAACCTGAGCTCACGGGGGAGGTTATGGATAGGGTTTTAAACCGCCCCGGGTTTTTGCCTCAAATCCCCATTTTGCTACAATTTTTTACCCCCTTTTTGGGCTAGGGAACTATGGGTAATTTAACTTCATTATATACTGTATCTGATATCAAATAAAAAAAAAAAAATTTATACCCTGACTGTGCTCCTATTTTAACTCCTTGTATACTCGACAAAATGAAAAGCAATGCTAAAAACAAAAAACAAAACCCTTTTTAAAAAGGGCAACTAAAGTAACGCTTTTATATCTTAAAATCCAAATGAAAAGATTTCATATTAAGTGCTAGTTCATTTCAGAAATTTTTTTCCCCGTAATGTTTACAACACTGACAGTTGAGATTTCAAATAATATATATAAAATTTTAATATATATATATATATATTTATATATATATATATATATAAAATAATCCTTAAAATATTAATTTATAATATATATCCCTTAAAAAACATATATATATATATTTATATTTAATATTTATACTTTTAATAATAGTATATTTATATATATTATCCAATAATATAATTATATATATATTCAAATAATATATATTTATTAAACTTTATAAAAATACATAAAATTATTTTTTATATTTTTATTTTTAAAATCTATACTAAAAATTAAAATTATATAGATATTTTAATAATATAACCCGTTATTTAGTTGTTCTCGGGAGCGGCAAAACCGATTAATGAAATCCCTTTATAATAACACAACTAAAAACCCGCCTACAAGTTTTAATTTAAGGGGGGAAAAATTTCAATGATGCTCAAATCGGCTGTTCGGGTTTGGTTGGTAAACTATATATATATTATTATAAATTTTAAATTATATATAATATATTATATATTTTAAAATTTTTAAAATATTAATGTATTTTTTTGGGTTTTTTGGGGGTTCTATTTCATTGGCCCAATTTTTCGTAGACACCTCAGTATTCAGTATAAAATAAATTTTTTTGGGATTTGACCCATTTAAAACTGACTGCCCACGGGGAATGTGCATACAAACCCGCTTCGTTTAAAAATTAGCCAAAGAAATGTCTAAAAACTAGGAACATTTACCCCTTCCCTTTTATTTTGGGTTTTTTTTAAAAAAATTGGGGTTTTAGTATTTTTTCTTTTGGGGGAAAAACCTTGATTTGCCCAAGATACGAGTTCTGGGAGAGTTTTACTTGTCTTTTGTTTATGGCTTTTTTTGAAATTTTCAAATTTTACATATGGTTTGTTATTATTTGTATCGTTTATTTTCTACGGGGGGTTGAAAATATCAATACTAAATAGGTAGATATCTCAAATAGTAGATAGATAAATTCCCTTTTTCCCTTAAAGGGTTTAAAGGGGAACTTTAATTTAAAATCCATTCACAAAAACATTTTGAAAACCTTCGCATCATATGGAATGAGCATAGAATCTTAATACCCAATTTTTAGTAATATTAAAAAGGGCTAAAACCTCTTCAAACATGGGGTTTTAAAATTAATATATTTATATAATATATATTATATTTTAAAATAAATTTTAAAATATATAAAATATAATATAAAATTTTAAAATTTAAAATTATTTATATACCTTTATAAGGGAAAATCCTATTTATATTATATTATGTTATTTTTTTTTTTAAAATTCATATATATTATATGTTTATATTTTAATAATATATTATAAATAAAATATTATATATAATATATATATATGTATACCCTAAAATAAATATATATATAATATATATAATTTATATATTTTATATTTATCTATATATTTTAATGTTTCATACCCCATACAGTTTATATATTATATTTATATAATTTTATATATATTTTAAATATACCATATATAAAATATATTTTATATATAATAAAATGTACTAGATATATATGTAAAGGGAATATATTTTTAAAATTTTAATATATATATTATTTAAAAATATATATATATAATTAAAAATAGAATATATTTTGGTATATATTTTGTGGTGTGAAATAAAATGTGTGTGTTTATAATATTTTCCCTTTGGGGAAACAAACCCCAAACAGCTACATAATAAAAAAACCCAAAAATATACAAAAATTGAAAACTTTATTTTTTCTGTAAAAATTTTTTTATACTTTGATTATTCATATATAGATATTGACGTGTGTGTGTGTGTGTGTGGGTGTTGTGTTTTGTGTGTGTTGTTTATTCGCCTGCGTTGAAAAATGTGTATATCTGTGCATACATATATGTGTAGACATATATACATAAACAACAACATGTTTCTGTACGTTTTGAAAACGTATATGTGGAAACATAAAAATAACAATCAGTCTGTGAAGGGGCGCGCGTGGGTAGGGACATGTAAAACTGTTAAAGCAACAAAAAATATAAAGTGTCTGTATACCCTACATAAGTTTGGCCCTTATTCGGGGAAACTATTCAGCATTTTTTAAACGTTATTACTTATATTAGAATTTTCCCATGCCTGAAGAATAAATAAAGGGATTATTTACAAAGCGTCATTAGAAACAGTTTTACCAAAAAACTCTCGCCTCTATGTCCCTTCCAGGCAAAAGGAGACGTGAACACAACTGTTGTTTGAAAGGGTTAGATGGTTAAAGTTGGGGTCCGTCATTCCTTTGCCACCCCCAAAGCCCTAACTTCCAAACCCGGGAATTTTCTGGTAAGCGACAGCATTTGGGTTTATTGGGCATGAAAAACATCACTATTTTCTAAAGATATGAAAGGGGCCCGGGACCAGAATGGAAAACCGCGGATGTTGAAAAAAAGGTGGCGTTTCTTCCTTAGCAATATATAATATATATATTATATATATTTTATATATATTTATATATATTATAATTATATAACATAAAAAAATAAAATAATAATAATAATCCTTCACCGGGGATTTTATAAGAAAGGGAAAATTAATTACGTTTTAAATACGCAACAAGCCGATTAAAACCCAAAAAAGTAATTTGTAAAAGGAACCAAAAAGATACTGGGTTTCCGTATTTAAAGATTGTAAATACGTGTTCACCTTAAAAAAGTTTGAGGGCTTATTAAACACCCCATTCATGGGAGTGCGAAAGGGGGTGTGTTAAACCTGCAAACGAACGTGGGTTTCTTCTTTCTCCCGGTTTTTAGTTCTGTTGGGTGCCCCAGTGGGGGCAGAGCAGAAGAGGGAAGCAGGGAAACCCCAAATTTCGGATTTTGCGGGCCCTACGGCACCCTTACCCTTACATATATGCTTATGGCTATGGGTTACCTGGAGGTCTGTGCATTTCACGCTGTAGCCCAAAAGTGAAGGGCCAAACCCGAACTGAACCACACTTTTAAAGGAGGCCCCCGGGTTTCCCGTACGGACATTCTAAAGCCCCCTCCCCACCTACGTCCCCAACCCATGGGATCGGGAAGAGGGGGGCTGAAGCTGAACCAAGCCTCCACTACGGAGTTTTGGATATGGCCCTTTTCCGACCCTATTTGGGTTTTGGGGCCCTACCCCCCCCTATTTGGCTACGGTTTTTTACCGAAACCCTTTTTGGGTATTGGGTATTTTGGATGAATCATTTTTATCATTAACCCAAACCCCAAGAGAAAAAAAAAGACTTGGGACTCACTTTTTCCTATTTTTTAACTCCGAAAAAATTCGACACTATGAATGCAATGCTACTTAAAAATAGCAGAACCTTTTTTTAAGGCAACTCTTAAAAAAAAATCCTTAAAATTGGGAAAAAAAAATTTTTTTGTCTGAAAAAAAATGTTTTGGGTTTCATATTAAATTTTATTTATGTAAATTTTGTTAAGAGAAATTTTAAAGATAACAAACACTGATAGTTGAGATTTCCCCGTAACGAAAATAAATAAAACAAAAAAAATTTTATTTTATAATAAATATAAAATTATCTATTAAAGAAAATCAACGTGTTCCATCAAATTTCCATACAAACTAACCGATTAATGAAAAAATTTTCATATTAACCCTAAATACAAAATTCTAGAAATTGAAAACTTGCGCTTTTATGCATCACTCAAAAAGAGGTGATATCCCAAAGGTTGTATTATTTTAATAGTAAAATTATATCTCACACATGTTATGTATATATATAATATATTAATATATATATATATATATATTTTTATATATTTTAGGGATTATATACCCAAAATAAATTGTGTGGGTGTGTTGGTGGGGTGTGTTGTTATATATTTATATATATATATATAATTTTATATAATATATATTTTAAAAATTTTAAAAAAATAAAATATATAATTTGCCTGCCTTAATATACCTGGGGTTTTAATGACAAGCTTTTTTTTTCCCTTTTTTTTTTTTTTTTTTTTTTTTTAAGGTTGGAAGGGGACCCTAAATTCCTAAGGGATTAACAGAACTCATTAAAATTTCCTTAAATGACCTTTGTATCATTGGAAAAGAAAAAAACCTGGAACTATAATTCAATTATTCGATAATAATTTAAAAGATAATTAAAAAATATATTAAATATATTTTAAATATATACATTAAAAATTTTATGCTTTTTTTAATCCCCACACACCCCCACAACACACCCCAACACCAACAACACCCTATATATATAAAATATATGTATATTTATTATATCTTAATTTTATATATTATATATTTTTATTTTAAAAATAATGATTTTAAATTTATATATATATATTTTATATTTATATTATTATATTATTTTATTTTTATTATATTTTTATATATTATTTTATATTATATATATATATAATATAATAAAATTTTATTATCCAAAACCCTATAAAACTCATATAAAGGAAAGGTTTATATAAAATACTCCTACATTTTGTAAAATATTATACATATTTATATTAAAGTGTTTTATATACATATATAATATAATATTTATTATATATATTTTAAAATAATATATACTATATATCGTTTTGTACTCATTATATGTTTTATGTTGTTGTAACCCAAAAAAGGAATTTTATATTTAGATTTTAAAATTTTAAAAACCGGTAATATATCCCGACACAAACATACAGAAAATGGGGAGCTAATATTTTTATGTTTTAGCTGTTAATACATAATGTTCAAAATACAAATATTATTGTGTATATATATATATAATATTATTAAGCCCGCGCGCGCGCGTTCGGGGTGGTGTGGTTCCCCGTTTGTGTGTGTGCTAATGTATATTCCTACATATTTTATATATATATTATATATATATTTATATATAAAATAATATAAAATATATAAAATATATATATTATAATATGGTTTTACACATTAACAATCACCTAAATTTAAAAGTTTTTTTTACTTTTGTAGATTATAGTGCATACATTTAATATAATTATGCTGTCAAAGTAAACGCGTTTGTATATGGAGGGATGTGTGTGTGTGGGGGGGGTGTGGGGTTGGTGTTGGTTTTGTGGGGTGTGTTTTGGGGGCGCATGTATGGCTTATATACATATTATCCTACCTAGTTTGGATTTGGGGTTTTTGGATAACTTTATGTTTTCCTATGAAGAATAAAAGGGGATTATCAAATTTTAGTCATGAAGAACAAAAACGCCTCTATGTCTTTCCTGCAAACGGAAGCGTGAACACAACTGTGTGGGTGGAGTCATTGGTATATAAATTTGTGTCCGTCCTTTTTTCTTCGGGCCCCCCCCTTTCCCCTTTGGTTCCACCCTGAAAGGTTTTCTGGTAAACAGAGAGCATTTTTTTTTTATTGGTTTATGAAATCAACATTTTATTCTTTTCAATTTTGGGGACCTGGTACCAACTGGGCCCCCCGGGGTTTTTGAACAAAAAGTGGCGTGAGATTAAAGTTCTTCCTGAACAAAAATGAAATGTAATGATAATAACCCCCTTTCCCCGGGAATTTAAAATAATAGGGAAAATGATTTTCGTGACGGAAACAAACGGGGATATGCTTTAAAAAAAATACAGTAATTTGTAATGGAACCCCTTTAAAATTTTTCACTGTGCTAAAGAATATGGGGAGGGAATGTTTTTTTGCCCTAAAATGTGTGAAGGGCCCATATACTACCCACTTTTTTCGAGAGTTTAGATGGGGTGGTGATAAGGGGATGCAGGGCGTGAACGAAGTTACTTCTTTTTCCCCGGGTTTTATTTTTGTTGGCTGCCGCATGGTAGCAAGCAGAAAGGAAGCTGAACCTTTATTACGGATATGCCCGGACATTAAAGGGTACCCTTTCGTTTCTTATGCTTTTTGGGTATGGCGTCCCTGGGGGGTCATGAGCTTTTCAAAGCTGTAGCCCAAAAGTGAAGCCCAAACCCGAAGCCGAACCACATTTTAAGGAGGCCGGGTTTCCGTACAGTCACCCGTATGGCCCCACCCCACCTTTCCCAAAGTCCACCCCATGGCATCGGGAAGAGGGGGGGGGAAGGGCCAACCCGACCTCACTCGGAGGTTTGGATATGGGGCCCCTTTTTCCGACCCTATGGTTTTTTGGGCTCTACCCCCCATTTGGCTAAGGCCCTTTCCCCCACCTTTGGGTATGGATACATGGGTAATTTTTTTCCGTCATATACACATTCGAAAAAAAAAAATAAAGACGCGCAAAGACTATTTCCCTTTTTTTCTCCCCGGAAAATGAAAGCCACGTTATTAAAAACAATGAAAAACGTTGGGGGAAAAACCCACCCATAGGCAAAAATAAAAAATCCTAAAATAAAATAGAAAAATTTCATTAAACCCGGAAAAACAAAGGCAAAAATATGTCTTGCCCTTTTTAAAAAACAATGAGTTCATAATTAAAATAATTTTTTTAAATTTTTAAAAAACCCACAGCTGAAAAAAAAATAAAATCAAATTAGGGACAATTTAAAGCTTAAAACTAGTTTACTGGAAAAAATGAGGGGAAAAAGTAACAAAAATAAAAAGCTTATTCTCGATAGAACATAAAAAAGTTTTAAATTATCGGTATATATTCTGGAGCGGGTTTTTTAACTGAAATCTCCTCTTTGATTTACTATTTTTTTTCCCCTATTCTTGATAAATTTCCCCGATTATAATTAAAAGCCCTTATGAAATTTTTATTTTTAAACAAAATACTGCATCTCGTTAATTAATTTTTTTGTTACGGACAGATATAGTGATAAACCGATTTTTAGATAGAAAGGGTTCAGCTTTTTGTCTGTGTTACCCGAAAAATTCACTAATAAAAATTTTTCAAAACCCCGATAAAACCCAGTCTAGTTCACTCGTTTAAACAAAAATTTAAACCCCGTTAAGCTCTTTTTTGTTTGGGGAAAACTTTTATTCCTATCTGTTTTTTCCGGTCTGAAAAGGGGTTACCATTCGTATAAAAAGTAATATCTAAAACATGAACAGAAGTTAAAGAATAGAATAAAAAACAATCTAGCAATATTGTGAGAACCCGGGACCAACGCAAATTTTCCCCAAAGCCAAGAAACCAGGTTGCCATTTTGGGAAAGGGCCCAAAATTTTTCTGCTGTCTAAACAACTCGGGGGGTCGGCTTTTAAAATTTCACATTTTTCTTTAAGAGCTACATGTCCCAGGCCTCCAGGGGCGGCATGGCTTAAACCCTAAACCATGTTGTCATTCACACTCGAGGGGCCTCGACTCCCTTTTCCCCACCCGTTCCTCTGGGTATATTGCTTCATCCCGGGAATGTATATGCACAAAGGGGGGTCATGCTGGGAGTTTCTTCATCGGTTTTTTGATACAGTAAAATTTTTTTTTGGGGTTTTTTAAAAGGGCCCATTTGAAAAGCCTTTTAAAAAGCAAACGTATAATGTTTTATATAATTTCTGTACATGGCGACACGCATAACCCCTTCCCTCGAAGGGGAAAGGAGATAAGGGGGAAAAATTTTTGGCAATTAATTCAGAAGCATTCACGGGACACTTTAAAATTTTGTAAAATGTTTGAGCGGAAAAATTTTCTTATTGAAAAAGACTTTTTAAACTCTTTTCACAAAAATCATTAATATTTTATGTGATTTTAATTTAAAATAAAAGGGGGATATTTTTCTGTTCAGACACTTTGGGTTAAAAATAGGGATTGATTCTGTACATACATACATTTTAAACACAATTTGTGTATAAACTATTATATAATAAAATTTTAAAAATTAAATAGATTTGAGAGATAGGTTTTTACATTCATAATAACCCTATAATATACAGTATATATGACATACATATACCCCAAAGGGCCCATCCGCCATATTTTTGTTTGTGTTAGAGTTTAAAAAAAATGCACCTTTTAAAGTAGACATTTGTAAAAAGTTTTTCATGTCTACATATAAAGGGTGGGATATATAAAAGATACTCCCGCCCAGCACAACAAAAATTTACATATTATTTTTTTGGACAAAATCCATGTTTTCGTGATAAAGAATTTTAGATCAGAGTTTAAATCTCTTTTAAATTAAGAAACGGGTTTTTTAGGTGAAATTTGATTTGGGCCCCCCAGTCTTTCCATTCTCCTTCCCTCCCCTCCACAACCCTTTGCCACGAAAATTTTGATAGGCAATGCGGGGTCTTAAGTGGAAGCAATGAAATTTTCACTAGCTTTTTCTGAAGAAATTAAGGAAACTTGGGGGACCATAGGCTTTTTTATGGCATTTCCCCCAAAGGTTTTAAAATCAAAACAACCCGGGTGCATAAGTTTCGTTTTTTCTTCTGGTGAGTTCTGTTTGGGGGTTTTTAAAACCATGACGTGGGTTTTGTTTGGGGTTTTTTGTAAAACTGTGTTGAAAGAGGCCCAAAAAATCATATGAAAAAAATAAACCTCTCAAAGTGGTTTTGTGTGTGTTTTTGGGTGTGGGGTGTGTGTGTTTTGTGTGTGTGTGGGGTGTGTGTGTTGTGTGTGTGTGTGTGTGCTACTAGGCCGGGAGAAAAAAACCAAAAAACAATTCTTTATAAAAGAAAAAAATTGAAATACTCATAATATTCGGTAAATATAAAAGTTCTTTTACATGGGTATAAAAGCTGTTTTGCATATATCCTATCATGAGACATTTGGGAAATTTTTATTTCCCTTTTAAAGGGATAAATTTTCTACTATCACTTGCTTTCAAAACACTTGTTTTGACTTTTATAAGCAGAAAAGGTATGAATGGGAAAAGAAAACCCCCCACAAAGTAAAAGAAAATTTTTCGACGTGTCTCTTTCCAAAAAAAACATAGTTTTTACAATAAATAAGACCCCACGAAACATTAAAAAAATATGACGCCTACAACCCCGTTGGGCCCGCTACTTAATTTTAATTTCCGCCTCCCAAAAATGAGAATGCGGTGCGATCTTTTCAATGTATGGAAACTAATTTTTTAAAATTTAACCAAAGGGGTTTAAATGCACACCACACACACCCCACCAAAACACCACCACACACCCCACACACACACACTCCCCCGCAAAGGGACGCACGCAAGCAACCCCCCCACACACCACACCACACCCACACCACCACACACACACAACCCCACCACGCGCGGGGCGCGGGGCGCGCACACAAAAGCACATAAGCCATACGCACCCCCACACCACCCACACCACACACACACACAAACCCCCCACCACAAAACACACATACACTTGCACGTGTATTGATCTTATCTTTATCGCCATTTGTCTTGGATATATAAAAACCCCATAATGTTGAAATTTAGGGAAATTTTTAACGTTTCTGAATTTGTCAACGGTTGGGGTTTTTAGTTCTCCCGTCACTGGGAAGTTTCTTGGGAAAAAAATTTTATTTTTTGATGTTAAAATTTGCTTTTTTCCCGTGATTTTAACCACCATGGCGTATTTTATGAAAACCCGGTCCCGATATAGGGTTTTTTAAACATATCCTTGATATTAAATTTATTTTTTTTTTTACCAGAAAAGTATGGGGAACCCTCTTTTTTTTCCCGTTTTTATTTCTTTTGCCTCCGTGGCATGAAAGGGAGAAGGAAAAAAGAAACCCCCCATTTTTGGATTGCCAGATACTACTGTTTCTCCTACCTTTTTTTAGGGGTAGGCTACGATGTCCCTTAATGCCATGGGGTTTGTCAGGGGTATGGGACGGTGTCCCGAAAGGGAAAGGGGTTTTGTACAGGGATTTGGGTTAAAGGTTTTCCCTGAAGGGCCTGGGTTTTGTACACACTGGCTAAACTTGAAACCAAAACCCCAAACTGAACCGCCTTTTTCTACGAGGTCATTATGAGGTTTAGGCTTCCCATACGGACACCCGCATGGGCCCCCCACTCCACACGGTATCGGCAAAAAGGGGCTGAGGGCCCAAAACAAGGCCCCAATTGATCCTCACATTGGGGGTTATAGATATGGCCTTTACCTACCCAATAATTTTTGGCCGTAAACCCTCCTTTTTTCAATGGCTTTGCATACCTTTTTTTTCTAAAGAATATTTGGGTTTTTAATTTTTGCCGTCCCTGTACGAAGACATGCAATGCCATATTCGCATTAAAAAAGTACCACGTTAAGCCGATGCCCCAAACAATTAACTACTTTAAGCAACAAAATATTTAAAAACCCGACCCAAAATGACAAAAAGATTTAAATGAAAAAAAAAATATGGGAAAATAATACTAATTGCATGAATTTTCTTTTTATGTCTTTCCCAAAAATGAAAAAAAGTCATTTTCTGTGAAAAAAAAATAGAAAATATATACATAAAAAAAACGAAAAATTTACCAACTTCACGGTTTCCCCTCCTTCACACTTAATGATATCCAATTAATTTAAAAATCTGCCAAAGAGATATTCGAACGAAATAATTATAACCCTTAATTTTAATTAATAATGTATCTTTTTCTTATATCATATAGGCATTCCCATTCCAAAAATTTTTTTTCTTCCCGTCCCTTGGGCCTTTCAATACTACAACACCATTCAGTCTGCATCCTTTCACACATCTTATCCATTTCAGGGCAATCCTGCCCTCACTGGGCCCCTTTTTTCCTATTCTAAAAAAATACATAACCCTGTAGGGTAAGAGAGATAAGGGGTATACATATTAAAATGCATATTAATATATATATAATATATATAAATTATAATCTATATAAAATATATATAATATTTAATAACATATTAACACATATGTATAGAAACAGATTAGACTGATTTACATATCATAAAAAAATATTCATACATGGGAACATAATGGATTTTTTATAAAATTTTGAAAGGAGAAACAGAGAGAGATATCCTGTATAAAAACCATAACATGCGTGCTATGTACCTATGTTAAATTTGTGAGTGTGTTTTATTATCTGTCTTGTATGATATATAATATTTTTTTTTTTTAATTTTTTTTTTTTTTTTTGAAATATATTTTAATTTTTTAAAATATATATATAATATTATATGTTGTTATGTTTTATTATATTATTATATAATATATATTTTATATATATTCCTATATACATATAATATATATATATATAAAATTATATATATATTAAAATTTTATATATATATTATTCTTTTATAAGCATAACCTATAATATAATATCCATTAAAAATATATATAAAGTTTTAATATATTATATAAATCTTAATTATAATTTATATATATTTTTTTGTGTGGTGGTGTGGTGTGTGTGTGTTGGGGTGTGTGTGTTTTATATTTTGTATTTTTGATTTTGTGCAGGAAAAATTTTTACTGAATATTCGTATGTGGGAAAGTTGGCGAAAATATACAAAAACAATTGGCCACAAAACCCCACACGTTCAAAAACCCCACACACACAACAACACACACACACACACCCCACCCACAAAACCCACACACATAAAATATAATTTTGTTTATATTTTATATATATAAAATATTATATATTAATTTTATATTTTATGTAAAATTTTATATGTTTTGGGTGTTGTGGCTGTGAGTGTGTGCGCGTGTGTGTGTATACCTATGAATTTTTTTCATACGGTAATAAAATATTCAAATTATTATATACGTACATTTCTTTGAAAATTATATATTAAAAATATAAAATATAATATCTATAATAATAATTTTTATAATACCTAATATTTAAATATATTAAAATATATATATATATTAAAATATATAATATTATAAATAAATTTTTAAAATCATATCTACTTTTTTTATATCATGATCTATCCCCAAAAGATATATGTGTATTTTGTAAAAAAACGGTTTGTGTATATTATAAAATTTAAAATATATATATTATATATTATAAAATATTATAATAATATATTGCGTGTTTTGTGTGTGTGTCTTATGTTTGGTGTGGTGTTGTGTGTGGGGTGTGTGTTTTGTGTTGTGTGTTTGTGTGTGTGCGTTGGGGTGGGGTTAAAGTAGTATGTGCATGTATGTGTATGTTATATTATCATATTCCCTATTTATAAAAAATTATATATAAAATAGAAAATATAATTTTATATATATATATATATATAATATATGTGTGTGCACACACACACACAGAGACACACACACACACATATATATCATATGGAATGTGTACGCGGTATATGTTTATATGACATATATATAAATAACATTTTCCTCTCCTTCATTTTAGTAAGAAAAAACGGGCAAAGGCGGATCTCTAAGGTTGTGGAGGAAACTCCATGCTTAAATTCTTTTCAAGAGGTATGGCCCTTAAACCAGATATGCAATAGAAACTATGAACGTATGCCTTTATTTCCTATTCAAAACTGGACACGTCTCATATACCAACTGACTCCACCAACTGCATCTGTTAATATCCATAAAATCCGTATCCGAAAGGTCTGTAATAGCCATGGCCAAATGGGCGGTAGAGACCAAAACCATAAGGTCGATAAAGGCCATAATCATAACCTCCGTAGTGAGGTTCTGGTTCGGCCTCAGCCTCCCTCTTGCCGATGCCATGGGTATGGACGTAGGAGTGGGCGTGTGGGGCATACAGGTGTCCGAACGTGTAGCCCCCCGTAGTAATGTGGTTCAGCTTCGGGTTTGGCTTCACGTTTAGCTACAGCGTGAAGATGCACATGACCCCCAGGGACGCCGTAGCCATAGCCATAAGCACGGTAAGGAATGCCATAATATCCACCATAACCATAATGGGGCTCAGCTTCCCTCTTCTGCTCTGCTGTTACGGCGACAGCCAACAGAATGTATAAATAAATATATATATATATATATATATATATATATTTAGATATGTATAAATATATGGGTGTGTGTGTGTGTGTTGTGTGTGTTGTGTGTGTGTGTGTGGTTGTGTGTATATATACATGTATATATACTATATATATATAATATATATATATATATAATATATATATTATATATATATATATAAGTAGTATTAATATATATAAATATATCTATATATATATATCTATATATATATATATATATATATATCAATTTGTGCAATGATAGATAAGTATTAACCAAATAGAAAGAAGGAATTAACATAAAGTTAAACCCATGTATGGAAATTTATGATTACACTAACATGTACGTTTTTTTTCTGATTAAACAAAAATAAAGTAGCATTTATATTCTCGTACGATTTTTTTCTGTACTCCACGAAGGCCCCATTACTCTTATCTTATTTGCCATTGTGGAGGAGAAGATACGAGCATATAAGTTTACATCCTCCTTTCCGTTC
>NC_051391.1:52462420-52469623 GCF_015228065.2 Penaeus monodon
AACGGGAATAGTGCTATATTGTCTATTGTCACCACATACAACACACACATACATGTAGCTCGTACCAAGATGTTAAGGTGGAAGAGGACTTAAGATATGTATGTATTTATGTATGCATGTAGGTATGTACAATATGTAAGTATTTATGTTTCTATATATACACCTATGCCTACGATATTTGTACATATATCAGTATATTTGTCTTGTACAAATTCAAGGTACATTGCATTATTCCATATCCATGATACTTTTATAAACAGCCTCGTGAACCAAAGCCTTCCTTCGTGTACCCCAGGAGGTACGCGTACCCAGATCTGAGGACCAATACTTTAGTTAATCGGAGAGATGATGTGGCACAATGATAATTAATAGAGAACTTAGAGTTAGATATCGTGCTATGGGTTCGGATAAAAGCTTGTCATTCAGGCGTAGGTGATGAGATAGTATTCAGAGAGTATATCCAGCTATTCTATTAAGAGAAGATACGTTATCGCAAGTTTAGCATTTTTTCTGACTGAGGAAAGTTTTGAATATTGATACTAGAAAGCGCAGTAATATTTACACTAAAACTGAAATAGACTTAAGGCTGAGTGGTTTCATATTGATTAATCCAGTTCGTTTTTTTATAGGAAATAAATGTATGGATTGTAGCAAATGCAAAGTAACTTATATATTGCACACACACACACACACACACATGTATATATATATATATATATTTTAATATATATAATATATAATATATATATATATAATATATATAATTATATATAATATATTATATAATTAAAATATATATATATATATATATATATATATATATATATATATATATAATATATATATAATTACACACACACACACACACACACACACACACACACACCAACACACAACACACCACAACACACACACACACACACAACACACACAACACACAACAACACAAATACACATATATACGTTATATATATATATTATATATATATATATTATTATATAGTTGTATATATATGATTATATATATATATAATCTATATATTATGTTGTGTTGTTGTGTGTGTGTGTGTGTGTGTGTGTGTTGTGTTTTAGTGTTTGTGTGTGTGTGTGTGTGTCGTGCGCGTGCGTGCATTGATCGATAGATATATAGATATACAGACAGTGGGATAGAAAACATATATGCATATACACATACAATGTATGTATATATATGTACACACACACACACACACACACACATATATATATATAAATAGAATATATGTGTGTGTGTGTTGTGTGTGTGTGTGTCTGTGTGTGTGTGTGGTGTGTGTGTGTTGGGGTGTGTGTGTGTGTGTGTGTGTACTGATCGATATATATATAATATATATATATATATATATATATAATATATATATATATATATATATATATATATATATATATATATATATATTCCTTTAGTCCTCTGTCCTACGACAGGTCCTTTATGACATCTATTTCCTCCATGACATTCTATTCACCCCATTTTATCCGGAACTGAGGGCCAATTCCTGAGGTGTCTGCCATAAATACAGGGGGAAGATCAGTCAGGGCGGTTGCTCGTTGCCTTCCCTGACAGTGTTTTTATAGAAAAGATTGCCATCCAAGGGTAAAGAGTCCCCTCTACCCTTATTTGTATTTGTCCCATAGATGGGACCCTGAAGGCTGCTCTACTCTGGGAAATGACCTGGGAGTATTAGTAGCTAAGAGGTGGCACCATAATTCTCAGGACCAGAATACAACTATCGGATGCAGTTTATATATTTGTATTTATGTTATACACACACACACACACACACACACACACACACACACACACACACACACACACACACACATATACATATATAAGTGTGTGTGTATGTGTGTGTATGAATGTCTGTGTGTATGTATGGTAAAAGAAAATACTACCGTGATGCATACAGAGTAAAACCGACTATACGCAGACTACGACTATCCAGAAGTGCGAGAACAGCTTCGAAACCCCGCTGGATTTCATTTCCTCGTGTAAGGGAGGGGAGGAGGGGAAGGTACTAAAGAGCGATAGGGCGAAGCAACGCACTCGAAGGTAAGGCAGGCGAAGACAAGCAAAGGGTGGTAGAGGCAGGTTAGGTGGAAGCGTCGAGAAGTTGATGTGACGGGCGGCTGGCAGTAATTTGGGAATGTAGGAAGCAAGGGCTCTGTTTGCAAGAGGAAAATCTCCCCAACCTTCCTCTTCAGCCCTTCAGATGAAATCTCGGAGGGATTCGAAGGTGTTGATTTACCTTTCAATATACCTAGTGTGTTTTGTGGTTTTGCTGTTCTACTGTATATGCACACATATGTATAGACACACACACACACACACACACGCACGCACGCACGCACGCACGTGCACACACACATACACACACACACACACACACGCACACACACACACACACACACACACACACACACACACACACACACAGACGCACACACATATATATGTATGTATATGCATATACACATATATATGCACACACACACACACACACACTCACGCATATATATATATATATATATATATATATATATATATATATATATATATAATATATATATATATATATATATATATACTCATTAATTCAATTTGATGTATGTGGGTATGCTTGTGCGCATTAGCATTTGCATTATATAGATTAGAAGAGAGAGAGAGAGAGAGAGAGAGAGAGAGAGAGAGAGAGAGAGAGAGAGAGAGAGAGAGAGAGAGAGAGAGAGAGAGAGAGAGAGAGAGAGTGTTTCAAAATGGCGGCATTTTTCACAAAACCTCAAAAACTAACAAAATAACAATGGTAATAGAAAACTTCTTGAATG
This sequence comes from Penaeus monodon, assembly GCF_015228065.2. Lineage (NCBI taxonomy): Eukaryota > Metazoa > Arthropoda > Malacostraca > Decapoda > Penaeidae > Penaeus > Penaeus monodon. The sequence goes on from NC_051391.1 coordinate 52,465,283, forward strand.
ATACTCAATGTAAATCTAAAATTATAATATTTGAACTCGTCTTAACTTTCGCAGTCTCTTGCATGTGCATATGCGCTTCTTGTGCAATATTTATTTACAACAACACCTTTTATGAGAATGCGACATGCTGCTTGTTGATGCTTCTGGCAGTTCTCTTCAGAATGCGATATACCTGTAGCAGAGTGCAACAATCCCCGCAGAGATCAGTAGCCACGCATTCCTCTTTCGGTTATTTGTACCGCCCACTCGAAGTACGTGCTGCTTTTAGGGGAATGTTGTCAATGCATATTCCTTAAGTATGAAACCTCCTTCGGGTGAGCTTTACGTTATGTCTGGATAAAAAAAAAGAACTACAAAGCATTTTTACAAAGAATTTGTAATCTCCCGAGGTATCTCTAACGGAGTGACAGTTACCGTTGCTTACGTCTCAGATATTACGGAACAATTTTGAAATTCCTTTTTTCCAGCAATATATATATATATATATTCACTTCACATTCGCTAACATTAAGTATGAGTCAGTCTTACTCTTCTTTTTCACAGACACTGTTGCCTAAAGCTGTTGATCATGGCATTATTCTGCAATATGATATACACGAGCCTACGGCATTACACCTGTATATGGAACGCGACTTGAAGAGCAAGACCGTATTAGAAAGGCAGTGAATATTCTGAGTGGGGTGTTTTGATCTGGGATACGTTATTGTACTGATGTATGGGTATTAGATACATTTTTTCCAAAAGCCATTTCTGAAACTATTTTCCGCTTTGCTTAAAAGAGATGCCTTAAGCAAGGAAAATGTTCGGTCTGGTACTGTAAAGGCTAATGTTATTTTTATACAAATTACTTATATTTCTGAAACGAAGATACTTCTCTGCATGGATTTAATTTTAATATTCTTTTAGTCATACGGTAGTTACAAAGAGAGTACTCGACGCTCCGAGATAGACACCAATATTTATGTACTACTATAAAGTTTGACAAATGGTTTAACTTACTTGCCTTCCCTGTACGCATTGAAAACTTCAGTAAGATCTGTGCTGTTCACCCTTTTCTGACAGGGTTCCACATCTCTTGTTTGATTAAGCTCTATATCTGTTTCTAAATCCTGTCATGCATTTTCTATGATAGCTTGTGTCTCTGGTAAGTAATATATTTGCATTTCTGTTGAATACAGATACCGGGCGAAGTGCTTGATTCTCTTATCCTTTTTTCTATGTGGATCGTGGAAAAAAACAGATTTTAATTTTGTGTATATATACTAGTTAGAGTTTGGTTGGTAATGCTATTTTTCGAGATGACTATATTATTTTCCATTTTTTATTCATTTACCAATTGTTATTATTATCCTTTGTATATTATATCTCCTTTTTTATTTTTATTTTTAGTTTAGATGCATATATACCAAAGGACTTTTATTTGATTTTGCATTCCTTTTTATGAAGATTCTTTGCAGCACATGAAACAAATCCAGTTAAGGACGTTGTTTTCTTTGGGAAAGCAGGTCTTCTTTCACAAACTCCTGTGTTACCTATAGTTTTGAGTATCCGTACAGCTATTGATCGTGATTCTGCACTTAATAGTTTAAGCTTATATCATCTGTCTGGGTGAACGCATATTTATTTTCTGTCCATAGTTAACTTATGACAAATTAAAACAATTATGATTATCCTTTGAACCCAAGTTTTTTTTTATTTGGTTAACAAGGGGAAAGGAAAATCTAAATTTACTGAAACTTATTCTTGATTAGACACAGGTCATAAATGTCTAGAGTTTTAAAATCAGATGCCGATGTTCATACATACATTCATTCACATGCACACACACACATACACACACAAACACACACACATATATGAACATATTTTTCTAAGTAATAAAAGAGAAAATACAGTTTTTAGAGTTTTGACATACAAGATCCATATGAAAACAGGTGAGGAAATTATGTCCCAACTCCTGTCAGTCTAAATAAAAGAAACAAAGGCAACAATTAAGTTTTGTGGTTAATCTCTAAAGGTTGATTAAAAAAAAAAAAAGAATTCGGCCTCATTTCCATCGGAGAATATGTAGATAAGAGAGACAGTGAGAAGGAGAAATCTGTTTTCATGAATCTGTTTACATTTCACTTGTGTTAAACTTTATTGCTTAACCAGTTGTCTATCTTTTGAACAGTTTAAGAAAAGAAGACAAAATGAACACACGCTTTTATTTTTCCATTCAATTTTGATTGAAGAAGAAATCAACCAAAGGTTGGTAAAGTCCAAAACTTTAGGATCAGTAGAGACCATACGAGTAACTAGAATGAGGCTCTAGTTCGGCCTCAGCCTCAGCCTCTCTCTTGCCGATTCCGTGGGTGTGGACTTAAGAATGGGCGTGAAGGGCATACAGCTGTCCATATGGGTATCCGTAGCCACTATATATGTGGTTCAGGCTGCCTCTCTTTTGCGATGTCGTGGAGCGTGGAGTCATACGGGTGTCCATATGGTAGCCGTAGGTCTATAATATCCACTTATGTGTTCGGTCCGGTTCAGCTTCCCGTTTAGCTATGGCGTGAACATGCACTGGCCACTGATGTCGTAGCATAGCCATTAGCACGGAAAGGAATGCTGTTAATTCCACCATAAATCATAATGGGCTCAGCTTCCTTTTTCTGAGTTACGGGAGACAGCCACCGACACTATGAACCTGGGGGAAGATTTAGGCAGTTAACTTATCTTAACACAACTCTGGTAAACAGTGTAAACAATTTTGTATTGAAATACATAAAAAAAAAAAAAAAAGGACGGATGTAAACTTATATGCTCGTATCTTCTATCCCCTCCCACAATGGCAAATAAGATAAGAGTAATGGGGCCTTCGTGGAGTACAGAAAAAAATCGTACGAGAATATAAATGCTACTTTATTTTTGTTTAATCAGAAATCATAAATTTCCATACATGGGTTTAACTTTATGTTAATTCCTTCTTTCTATTTGGTTAATACTTATCTATCATCGCACAAATTAATATATATTATATATATATATATATATATATATATTATATAATATATATATAATATAAAATATATTATAATAATATATATATATAATATAACAATATATATGTTATATATATATTCTATAATAATATATTGTGCATATATATATAATATTTTATTTAAATTATATTATAATTATATAAATAATATATATATATTATTTTGTGCATATATTATATAAATTATATATATATATATATATATTATATATATATATATATATATATATAATATTTTTAATTATAAAATTATATATAAATATATATAATATATATATTTATATATATAAAAAATTATATATTTTAAAATTTTATATATATAATATATATATATAGGAGAGAGAGAGAGAGGAGAGGGGGGGAGGGAGGAGAGAGAGAGAGAGAGAAGAGAAAAGAGAGGAGAACCCCATTTTAAAATAAAATTATCCCTTTTACACAACACACATACATGTTGTATATATATTATCTTTTAAATGTATGTGTGTTGTGTAAAAAGTATATATGAAATTGAAAGGGGAAATTCTCTCTCTCTCTCCTCTCTCTCTCTCTCTCTCTCTCTCTTCCTCTCTCCTCTCTCTCTTCTCTCTTTATATATAATATATAATATATTATAATAATTATATATAAATAAAAATATATATATAATATTATATTAATATTATTAAAATATAATATATATAAAAATATATAATATATATATATATATAAAAAATATATAAAATTTTATATTTATATATATATATTAATCTACCAAATTTTGCATGTGTATAACATGAACATTAAAACACATACATACATACAATATTATTAAAATTTTTAATATATAAAATTTAATATTAAAATATATTATATAAAATATTTATATATATATATAAAATACCAATATATATTTAAATATATAAAATTTATATATTAATATAAATATATATATATATAATAATATAAAGAGTAAATAAAATATTAATATACATATTATGTGTGTATTATATTTTATAAAAAATTATATAATTATATATATATAATATATTATTATATATATTATATTATGAATGTAATATATATATATATATATATATTAATATATTAATTTGTGCGATATAGATAAGTTTTAACCAAATAGAAAGAAGGAAATTAACATAAATTTAAAACCCCCATGTATGGAAATTTGATTTCTGATTAAACAAAAAAAAAGAATTTTTTTTACTTTTTTTTTTCCCAAGCCCCTTTCTTATTTTTTTTGGGGAGGGGGGTAGAAGTACGAGCATATAAATTTAATCCCTCCTTTCCGTCACCACTCCCTC